>NW_006204037.1:1063546-1118665 GCF_000334495.1 Tupaia belangeri chinensis
TCACTCGCGGTCGTCCAGGCTGCAAGAACATCGGCTTCCCACCGCAGGCTGATTTCTGTGAAGTTTCTCAGGAGGGTCCAGCGGCCAGCAGAAACAAGATTATTTAGGACCCGCAGGACCTTTGGTTTTAGGTTTTTGAGGGCTCTTTTCTGAGGGTTTAGGATCTACCTACTTCAAGGGGCAAGGTTGTGGGAATAATAGCATTTCTATGAAAACCAGGCTCCTTAAGGTGCCTAGTCCAGTCCCTCTTAAGTCCCAGACTTCTAAATTTTGCGGTGGGCATAAATAAGCAATGAAACATACAACGTTGTGAGGTTAGAAATCTTAGATTTAGCAATGTGCTGCGTTTTCATATTCAGAATTGCCTAAGAGTTATTTTACAAGGACAACGCGAAGGAACCACATGGCAAGGAGAATTTACACATGACCTGCATACGTGCTCCCTTCTTCTGCGGAATTGCACCAGACAAGGATGGTCTTGTGGTGCCAAGAAAGTCTGGAAGGGTGTTCCTACCCGTCTTGTGCAGAGTAAAGTACAAATGTGAGAAAATCAGAAGACCATATCCAAAGGCATGACACGGAAGCCTAGGAGCGCTAACCTAGCGGACCACCCACTGTCCACTAAGCCAAGAGTTGTGAGCCAGCCTAAGTGGTCTGCTGTAAGCAAAGCGTACAGATGGGAGAAAAAACACGGAAGAGTTCACCTTGTAAAAGTTTGTCCTTGTCAATTACGAACAAAAAAAACATTGAAAACTTACCAGCATGGTGAGATTCCTTTTGTCTTTGAATCTACAGGTACCGCAGAGAAAAAATCCTGTCCTTGAAATTTAGACTCCATAAATTCTCTAGCGGCACAACAGAGAATGTGAACTGAATCTCAAACTCCTGGGTTTTTTCAGATAAGTTTTTATACAAAATGTATAAAAGTGAGAATAACTTTCAAAGTATTTGTTACATGTGCCACGTGGCTTCTTGTTATCTAGGATTCTTGAACTGATTACTATTCACTTTGAGTACTCTGTGTTACAATTTGTTTTTTCTACTTTTTTTACATCAATCTCTTGTAAGTATATATCTTAGGTGAAAAAATAACTGCTTACATCATGTCAGGTGAGTTAAAGCTTAAGACTAAAGCTTTTTTTCTTTCACAAAAGAAACAACCTTAAAGATGATTTTAAGTAGTAAACATGAAATACTTTATCTGTATAGCTTCTCCCTGATTATAAGAATATAAGAATATTATATGCTTGTTATAAAAATGGAAACATACAAAGCATCTTGTAATCCCATGCCCTAAAGATTGTAATCATTCAGCCTATGATTATAGAACAGCATTTTCTTATATATTCCATCTACAAACAAGTAAAACATTACCTAGTTGCCAAGGTGGTACATCAACTATAAGAGTTTTGTTTTGTTCTTGTTTCCTCTCTATTCCTTGACTGTATAAAACTGGGATGCAGGAAATCTTAAGAGGGAATTAACTTAGTTTATAGTTGTTCGAATCATTCATAGTTCGCATGTCTGTCCCCGGGGGAAAGATGCCTTGCACTGTGTCTAGGATTTATTCACTGCCATCTTTTCAGTCACTGGATACATCTAGAAGTTAGGGGTCCCCTCTTTGTACCTCTAAGACTTGACTTTCCATTTTCCTTTCCCCTTCACTCTCTCAAAGCCTAAGTCCCAGGGACCTCCCAGTAAGTAAGTAAACTCTCCCATCCCCCTCCATCTTCACCAACTTCTCAAAGCTTTCCAGAAATCAGAAGTACAAATTCAGACTTCAGACCTGGCAGGATGTGGCTCCACATATTATATTTCAGTCTTTATTTTTTAATGTGGAAAAGTAATTCAGGAAAGTTTCAGGTTAATGCGTCACGACACCATGCATTTAGATACAGAATTTTCTCTTAAGAAGACATGACAGTGACAAAAGAGGCAGTTTATTTCAGAAGATCTATTTTATGTCCAATTCATGATTTGGCCATTTTGACAATTAGGATTTGGGTAGGATCATAATACGATGTATATGTGTACTTTACATCCAAACATCATCTTCATACATTGTGTGAAACTGAAGAATGAAAACAAAACAAAAATGACCCTGAACATATTTATATACCAGTTAAGTAACAAAAATGATTACTAATAACAGAGTGAAGAATAGCTTGTTCAAGAAAATTTGCTCAAGGAATTATTGTTGATATTAGCAGAGAGCTGAGGACATTACTTTTTCCAAATTCCTAGGTTAATAGGCAAGATGGCTAGCCACAATTTTTCAGGGTTATTATTACAGCTTCACTTTTAGGAATTTTAACCCCAAATGTTCTAAGACATCGAGTAACTGACCTTTTCATCCCCACCCCATCCCCCAAAAAGGAAAAAAAAAAACCTCTCAGTGTGGAATTGCCAGTTATCCTACAGGAAATTGAATCACCACACCAAACAAGACACCTAAATGCCATTGGCAGCTCACAGGACAAAAACAGTAGGCGAGTTTAATTTTGGCTTTTACCAAGAACACATACTACATTCATTAAGAAAATACTTTCTCCCCCTGAGAGCAGTATATACTGTGGCCCCACTTAAAAGTATATGAAAACTCTTCTATTTAACCCTCTCAAATCTTGTTAGTCGAGGAATAAAAGAGAAAAATCTATTGGCTAAGTTCCGTAAGGGCCAAGAGAGGGCTATCGAACAAATGAAGAATCACATGAGCCTCTGCAAGTGCCCTCCCACAGCAGCATCGGCTTTCTTCAAGGCACCCTTGAACTATGTAACACTCGTGGTTCTGCTCAGGCCCTTCTGTGAACAAACAGTCCTGGATTCTTACAGGCCAACACTTGGCTTCCGTCATTGTGATGCGCTCAAGGGTTCCCCTGACACATGGCCTGAAACCATGCCAGGGGCTCCAGGAGAAGATGCTGAAGCAGCAGCTTCCCTTTGGAAAGGAAAAAAGTAATCACCTCGGAGCCACAGCAGTTAGCTAGAGGTTGAGGTCGTTTTCTTGTGAAATGTTCAGTCCATTTCTCTTAACCACAACTTTCAGTGATGTTGACCATGGAGGTAAAAGGATCCACTCTACTGTGTAACTGTGTGGGTGATGGTTTCTTTGCCAACACTTGTAGGGCTAAAGGTCTGTATATATTTGTCCTAATTCCTAGACAGGCCAGTTAGTACAAATGAAGAACACAGTCCCCACCTCCAAATCACCTACTTTGGATACTACATGCTTGCCTCTAACTTAAAAAATATTAAAAATTATAATAGCAGATTCAGATTACTGTGACTAAGAAAACTTCATAAATAGCTCCTAAGAGCAGATAGTTAGTTCCAGTTTTTCCCCTTTGAATTCCCACCAGCATTCCCTCTTTGTTCCTAAAGAAGGAGCTGATAATGTCCGAAGTGAGTATAACTGTGGAAAATGATTTCTACTTCACCACATATGGCGTTGAGCTACTCCCTCCCTGAGTTTGTTACAGTAAACTATTAGTGCAGGTTAGCTCTAACCTTTGCTGACTTAATTTTTTCTCTCTATTTTATCTGATGGGAAATACATGTAAGGCCTTGGATTTCTTTTCAATGTGTACATGTAACAGGTTTAAGCAGAGTTTGCCAGTGGCAAGCTACTCTCATTTTCCAAGGGTATTTCTGGCATCAAGTTCTTGTTTTGAAGTATTTTAGAAACTTATAAAATATATAAAAATTCACTTAGTACTTCAAAACACTTCCAAAGTGAAGTCTTATATAATGTAGTGAGTTTTTCTTCCTTTTATCTTCTACCTACAACTTTCTTCCCCAAGCTCTGCCTGAGGCTCCAGTAGTTTCTTTTTTTTTTTTTTTCAAGTTAATGTATTTATTCCATGAGTGAAAGAGATAGACAGAGACAGAGAGATAGCATCCACAACAGGGTCTTAATGCTGTGATCCACCACTAGCTCCAGCCAGCCCCAGATCATGGACACGCACATGCCTATTGTTCTCAGGGAGGTGTCTGGATGCAAATTGGGAACCTTCTCACGTGGATCAGCCTTGCAGAGTATACTACCACTGTGCCACTGTCTGGACCTCTTTAGTAGAGTTGTTTTGTTTTGTTTTCTTAATGAAATAAACACAGGGCTGATTTTCACTGACTTCTAGTCCCATCAGTAACTCAACATTTCTTTAACATAAACTATGTGTCATACACTTAATAGAGTTTGCAGTAATCACTTGACAAAAGGATCATGTCCCCCTAGATTCAGCCAGGAAAAGCCTGAAGTCTACCAGTGGTGACCATGTAAGTATAATATACACAAGAAGTACTCTGAAAGAAGGAAGCATGAGGGATATGGGACTATAAATGAGGACTGTTTAAGACTGGAAAGAGGTGGAGTGGGAAAATGCCAAAGTCCTAAAGAATCAAATAGACATGTTAAGAGGGGGGAAAGAATTTTTAAGAGAAAATGACAGAGTAAACATACGGTCCTATGCTCAAGAAGATGTCCACGTGTACATAGAAAGGAACTACCATAAATAAGATCTTGCTCAAGGCAGAAGAGGCTGTATAAGTCTGAGAAATTCACTTATGCTGGCCATGGAAGTCTTTTAGGCATCTGTAGGTAGGAACTTTGGATTGTGTTTTCCAGAGTAGGACCCTCTAAGTGATCCAGAGTGCTGTGTGATATGGGACCTGATTTTTTTTTTTTATTTTAGATGGAAAATTCTAGGGCTGTGTAATAAACAGGCTTGAAGAAGATAAGCCTGAAGTCAGATCATTCTCTCTGGCCATATTATTACTAGAATAAAATGAAATAATTTATAGGCCATTTGTTTTTCTAAAGATTATTCTTATCAGATCATTGGAAAAGTCATGATGCCTTTTTGAATAGAAAAACATTAAAAAATATATTATGAGTTTTCTCATGACCCAGTAGGACATAAGTGGGCCTTTGCCAGTACCCAATCATGCTGGCACCCTGATCTTAGATTTCCAGCTTCCAGAACTGTAAGAAACAAATGTTCATTAAGTTGCCCAGTTTATGGTATTTCGTTATAGCAGCATAAGGTGACTAAGACAAATATCATTTGTCATTGGTATTAGCTTTGTCATTGATATTCAGGACAAATATAGAGCAATATAGCACAACAGTGTTTGGGCTAAGGTCATTTTCATTCCAAGCTTGTATTTCAACACTGAGACTAAAGAGAGTATTAAAAAATGCTAGTGAGAAAGCTTTTGTCTGGGAAATTGTTTCAATAATATAACAATAAAAATTTTGCAAATAAGGTTAAAAAGGTTTTAGAATTATTTATGTTATTTATACATTCATGTTATAATTATAGGAGTCAATTTTACTGGAGCAATTGTAGGAGGATATCTGTTTCCATTATATATAATCAACCTTAGGGTATTACATGGTCTTACGATCTTTATCTTTGTCAATTACTATACAAAGCATTCTTTTAAAAAATAAGGAGCCTGGGACCAGCAGGTTGTATAGTGGTTAAGGCACTGGACTCCCACATGGTTAACTCCAGTTCAAGTCCCAGGCCCAGTGGCTTAAAATTCACACCAGGTGATGTGCGTGCATACCCAAAATGCCGAGAGGAGAATGGAAGACAAGGTATTGTAGCGTGGCCGTCTTCCCTGGGGGGTGATTTCTCACTTTCTGTCTCTCTGCCTCTCTCTGACTCTCTGACCAGTGCACACAAACTATAGCAAAAATCTGTCTCTCTGGTCAGAGCACGTGCACACACACACACATACACACACACACTTTTTTGAAAGTTAAAAAAATTTAAAAATTAAGGAGCCTGAATAGAGCATCACTAGGACTTCTGCAGCTCCAATATTCATTTATTCTGACTTTTCTTATTTCTGACACTGTGTTATCAGGGTCCAGTGTTGGTTTTAAGGCTATCCATTGTTAGTTAATCTAGATGGGGTCAGCTACTATAAAGGGAATTCCTGAACTGAACAGGTACTGCCACAGATCCCATCCAACACCGTGATTATGGAATTCTGAGAACTTAACTCAACTGTACACCAGGTCTGGATGTTTTATATATTAAATTGAGATATCCTGAGAAATAAAGGTAGAATGTCTCAGAGCATATTTGCATTCAACTCTGCTTATCTGCACTCCTGCCCCAACAAGTATATTCCCTCTTAATACTTAGTCAACTGATGTAGTTGACTAAGTCAATACTTAGTCAATTTTTTCTTAATTTTTATAATCACCACCTTCAATCAAATCCTCATCTATGTATTTGATTAAAAAATATATTATGAGTTTTCTCATGACCCAGTAGGACATAAGTGGGCCTTTGCCAGTACCCAATCATGCTGGCACCCTGATCTTAGATTTCCAGCTTCCAGAACTGTAAGAAACAAATGTTCATTAAGTTGCCCAGTTTATGGTATTTCGTTATAGCAGCATAAGGTGACTAAGACAAATATCATTTGTCATTGGTATTAGCTTTGTCATTGATATTCAGGACAAATATAGAGCAATATAGCACAACAGTGTTTGGGCTAAGGTCATTTTCATTCCAAGCTTGTATTTCAACACTGAGACTAAAGAGAGTATTAAAGAATGCTAGTGAGAAAGCTTTTGTCTGGGAAATTGTTTCAATAATATAACAATAAAAATTTTGCAAATAAGGTTAAAAAGGTTTTAGAATTATTTATGTTATTTATACATTCATGTTATAATTATAGGAGTCAATTTTACTGGAGCAATTGTAGGAGGATATCTGTTTCCATTATATATAATCAACCTTAGGGTATTACATGGTCTTACGATCTTTATCTTTGTCAATTACTATACAAAGCATTCTTTTAAAAAATAAGGAGCCTGGGACCAGCAGGTTGTATAGTGGTTAAGGCACTGGACTCCCACATGGTTAACTCCAGTTCAAGTCCCAGGCCCAGTGGCTTAAAATTCACACCAGGTGATGTGCGTGCATACCCAAAATGCCGAGAGGAGAATGGAAGACAAGGTATTGTAGCGTGGCCGTCTTCCCTGGGGGGTGATTTCTCACTTTCTGTCTCTCTGCCTCTCTCTGACTCTCTGACCAGTGCACACAAACTATAGCAAAAATCTGTCTCTCTGGTCAGAGCACGTGCACACACACACACATACACACACACACTTTTTTGAAAGTTAAAAAAATTTAAAAATTAAGGAGCCTGAATAGAGCATCACTAGGACTTCTGCAGCTCCAATATTCATTTATTCTGACTTTTCTTATTTCTGACACTGTGTTATCAGGGTCCAGTGTTGGTTTTAAGGCTATCCATTGTTAGTTAATCTAGATGGGGTCAGCTACTATAAAGGGAATTCCTGAACTGAACAGGTACTGCCACAGATCCCATCCAACACCGTGATTATGGAATTCTGAGAACTTAACTCAACTGTACACCAGGTCTGGATGTTTTATATATTAAATTGAGATATCCTGAGAAATAAAGGTAGAATGTCTCAGAGCATATTTGCATTCAACTCTGCTTATCTGCACTCCTGCCCCAACAAGTATATTCCCTCTTAATACTTAGTCAACTGATGTAGTTGACTAAGTCAATACTTAGTCAATTTTTTCTTAATTTTTATAATCACCACCTTCAATCAAATCCTCATCTATGTATTTGTAGATTCATGTAATAACTTACTGTTAGATTTTCTTGGGTTCACTTTTTCTCACCATAGTCCTATTTATAAAGTCAGAATAATTTTCCTTAAATGCTATTTTCAATGTATCATTCCTTTGCTCAAGAATCTGTCATTTCAACTGACTTTTCAGTACCTTTCCAAACTCTTTTAAAATTATTTACTATCCCATCTAAAGTTGACCTTTTTTTTTTTTGTAAATAATTATTTAATTAATTAATTTATTTATTTTAATTTGAGGAACAGAGTGAGACAGAGAGAGGTGGAAAGTGAGAAAGTAAGTCGCCAGGTCTGGGACTCAAACCTTGGTCGGCCTTGTGGGATTCCAGTGTCCTTAACCACCATGCCACCTGTGGCCCCTAAGGCTGCCTTTCTCAGCTAAACTTCTACCTGCGCACAATTTACTGACTTCTATCTCTATAATTTACATCACTCTTATATTTGGGTCTAGGGGTTTCTGTGAGTTTCTAAGACAGTTCCTGACATTACAAGCACTCAACTAATATTTGTGAGTGAATAACTAATAAGTATATTCGATTTCTGACAAATATGAGCATTAATTTCTTAGTAAGATCTAAGCATTTAATTCTGTCCTGGGTGGAGATCTCTAGATGTCTTCATCTCTAGCTCTCTCTTATTCTCAACCTCTTGCTTTCAAGCTCTACTCTTTTTCTCTTTTGAAGAGTATCAGGAACTGACATTGGCAGGAGTTAGGAATGATTAAGTAAATCATGGTGTGTTACTGAAGTGAAGTAGTAATTTTAAAATAAAAATGACAGGCATTAGAATTTTTTTAGAGTTTTTTTTTCTTTTCTTTTCTTTTCTTTTCTATAGGGCACACGTGCTTGCCAGAAAGACAGAGGTAGACAGAGAGACAGAAAATGAGAAATCACCCCCCAGGGGGATAGCCATGCCGCAATCCCTTCTCCTCCATTCTCCTCTTGGGATCTTGGGCACGCACACACACGCGCCCGGCGTGAGTTTAAGCCACTGGGTCCGGGACACGAATCATGGTTGACTACATGGGAGTCCAGTGACATAGCCATTATGCCAACTGCTGGTCCCTAGGTATTATAATTCATACACCAGATCACCTTTACAACAGAAGGTGAACTTTCAGAAGAATAGATCAGTACACAGGTATGGAGTTTGGGGATAACAAGTGAATTCACTGAAGGTCATGTGCCATTCTACTAAGATCAGAAGAATGGGTTCCCCCAGCAAGTTAAAATGGCAAGAGTAGCTGAGTCTTCCTTCTACTGGCTGCTCTAAGCTCTCGGCCAATCTGTGGTGCTCACAATTTTCTAAAAGCCATATTAAAGCTTCTATTTCTGTCTCAGTATAACAAAATTTAATACTGTCTACCTAATAACCATTGAGACTGTTTTATGTTTTCACTACTCTGTCCCCATCATCCCATCTTTATCTGCTTCTCTATCCTTAGACTAGCCCCCATATACACTCTGCTTGTTTTTCCTTTGAAAAGAAATGATATATATTTTAAAATTTTAGAGTTCAATTAAGAATTGTCATAGAACATGAATTTTGTCTTAAAAGTCCTTTCTTACCCCTTTATAATTTCCAATCATGTTATATCATGTATTCATTTTCACCATAAATTTTACTTGATTCATTGTGCACTGCTATATTTTGTGCATGCCATCATCATCTCCTGATCTTTGTTCTGACTCCTACCAGGAGGGGTCCTTTTAGTAGGTGGCATAGTGGTTAAGATGTTGGGTTCCCATATGGCCAACTGCCATTCGAGTACCAGATCCAGTGGCCTGAAACTCACACTAGGTGCATGTGCATGTATGCCCCAAATCCCGAGAGGAGAATAGTGGAGAAAGGATTATGGCATGTCCATCCCCCCTAGTGGGGGGAATTTCTCACTTTTCTCTCTCTCCATCTCTCTCTCTCTCTCTCTCTGGTGAATGCAGGCACTCTACAGCAAAAAATCTCTCTCAAAGCAGGCAACCTAAAAAAAAAAAACCCCCCCCAAAAAAAAAAAAAAAAAAAAAAAAGGAAAGAAAGACAAGAAAAAGAAAAGGAATCTGATGCAAACATCCCCAGAAAACTAAAGTTTATCTGATCATTATTTTTTATTCTAAAAGTGTTCACTGACCTTCCTGAAGTCATCAAGGATTCCAGAAATTGTTTTAATTAATATGAACCCAGAATCTTTTTTTTTTTAATTTTTTTTAAGAACTAATATCTCTGGTGCCTTCCTTCTCCCTCTCCAACCCTCCTTTTTTTAAACTTTTCTCTGCTTAGCATATATGCCTCTCTCACTATGATACCCTAAAGGGAAGTGATACCAGAGACATTTCATTGAAAGGAACTGAAAGCAGGGTTAATTTAAAAAACACACACAAGAGGTTCCCCCCAAAAAAAACCCTACACCCCTTTAAACAGGTTATGAGCAGAGCCTTGGAAGGGTAACTTCTTATGTCTAATTTTTATCTTCATTATTTGTGTTAAAACATATGAGTGAGAAGTCATATTGGCATACTGGTAAACCTACATTTGTTCGATGCATATGCATTATGAAACAAGATTTGGAACTCAATATATCAGGTATATGTGGCTTATCTACTTGTATGAACTGGTTCCATACAGAAACTTAAAATAAATTTGTTTTATCATTGTACCAAAGTATCTAGGGAGATTTAGATGTGGATTAGGATGCTGTTACACACACATATAGGAATCATCACTTATAGGATCCCTCAGAGGAAATAGTTTGGCAGATTAGAAAAAGCAGGGCTTTCTCGAGTCATCTATAATAGAATTTAAATTCAAGCTTTACCACTGTTTCAGCTATATTTTCTTAAGTTTGCCATTTAACTACTTGAGCTCACTGTATACATTAGGAATTGACTCATTTTATAAATGAGAGCTATTATGAGAATTGAATATGAAAATACATGTAATGTCCCAAAGGCTGTACCTGTAGATAATCAATGGTAGCAATGCTGACCCACCTTGCAGAGCTGTGGAAATAAGTTCATCTGCACTAAGGTGCTTAATACACAAGAATTTTCTTCCTTTCTTACAGGTTCTCAATCCTAAAATAATTATTATTTTGCTATCACCACCATCAACCCTTAAGCATTAAACAATTCTGAGCTGAATGTGAGTGAACAATCTAAAATCTAGACTAACCTTCACAAGACCACACAAAATCATGCGAAGTTACTATGTGAAAAATACATATAAGATATGTCTTTGTTCATGACAGAGCATCATCTTCAATGAGGTTACCTGGAGAATCACTGTAAACATTTCCAAAAGAACGTCCTTATGAAAATTATGTCTACAAGATTTGCCTTACTAATGCAGTTCCATGGTCACACAAGCTTGGGAAATGTATATTTCTCTCTCTCTCTTTCTCTCTCTCTCTCACACGCACACACACATTCTATTGGTTCTATTTCTTTGGAAAATCCTGACTAATACATAGGGAGAGAAGATTAACATAAATAAAGTACATGTGGCTCAAATATGTAGTGGTAACTGCCAATCTTCCACGTCCTTATCGGTAAGAACTTAGAAAAAACAGGGAACCAGCAGTTAGCGTAATGGCTATGTCGCTGGGCTCCCACGTAGTCGACCACGGTTCGTGTCCCGGACCCGGTGGCTGAAAACTCACGCCGGGTGCGTGTGCGTGCGTGCCCAAGATCCCAAGAGGAGAATGGAGGAGAAGGGATTGCGGCGTGACCATCCCCCCTGGGGGGTGATTTCCCGCTTTCTGTCTCTATGTCTCTCTCTGTCTGTCTGGCGAGCGCACGCACCCTACAGTGAAAATCTCTCAAAAAAAAAAAAAAAAAAGAACTTAGAAAAAACAGACACATAAATCACGTAAATAAAGACAGTCGTCCTGCATTTGTTAGTAGCACATGTCAAGCATAATTTAATTTTTTTTCTTGGTAATCTAGGGTAGTTTTTACCAATGAGCATAGCTGGACTATATGTAATGAAGTTATGGCTTTAGTTTTGTAAAGGTATGCGAAATCCCTCAATAAAATACCTAGTGCTTGTATGGTTATTAATATGTATCGGGCGCTGAATGGATTGATCATTTCCTGGTTCTCTTTAGTGTTCTCTGCTCAATGTTGTCATCTCTGCTAAATCATCTGTAATAATGTAATGGATAAGATAAGGGCCCTAGAGATCGCCTACTTTTCTGAACTGGCCTCAGCACTTACCAAGGAAGTGACATTGGCAAAGTTACTAACCTTCCCTGAGGCTCTTTTTCCTCATTTGCGAATGGCAATAACAATAGACTCTTGCTGGCAGAGTTATGTGAGAATAAAATGAGTTAATCCACATAAACCACTTAGTACAATGCCTTGCACCTAAATCCTCGAAAATGTGCCTTATTGTGAGCAGCCTCTTTATGGTGATTTCTTGTGGACAGGATCCCACCAAAAGCCAGAAATTTGATCTACAGCAAAGGAAGCTATGTATTTTAATACCATTTAATAAGTGTTATTTACACCTAGTTGATTTTGGAATACTTTTTAAATTTCTGTACAACTGTTACCTCCTGAAAAATACTTGGAAAACTTTGTCCTATACCTAGGCACCAGGTGAGTCCAAACCATGAATACAAGACAGGTGGTCTGTAAGCTCCCACATGTTTGAAATCTTCACTGAGGTCACTTTATTTCCCTTCCTCTGCCTTCGTACACTCTCGAAACATGGTCAGAGAGTAATTTTCCTCTCTCCCTCCTTCTCAAGTCTACTAAAAAAGTCACTTAGTAGGCCACTGAAATGAGTACCTCCATATTTCTGCTTATCATTGATGGCTTCTTAATCTCTCTCCTTCTCTCCTCCATTTTATCAGTGGGCTATCAGCGCACTTAGCCAATTCCCACAATGTCCATTAGCTCAAGGCCACACATTTAAGTACTCAATTGTATTTCCCTTGTCTCCCTAGAAGGAGTCTACTCTACCCCAGCTATTTACCACCCACGCACCTAACCCTCATTCAGGCTCCAGACAATTTTTTCTATCTGAAAAGAACACCAGCTGATGTCTTTCTCCCACAGCCATTTAAACCATAGATTTCATGGTAGACCTGCACTCAGGCTGACCTTCTCCCTGGACCCCTGCGCATGTATGCCTCCCTCTCCTTGCTCTGAACTACAGAGGCCCTTCCAGGCTGAATGATTTATATGACATCTCACACAGTCTCCAAGCAGCAGTAGATCATGTATCTTGTTTTCTTAGCAGGGTATTATAAGTTCTCTTTCAGTTCTAGGCCACTGAATCTTTCATGTTCTTGTATATCACAGCAACTAGCACGTCAGACAGGTTCAATAAATATGTATGGGTTTTTGACTGCTCTCTTTCAGGAAAAATGTAAGATAAAAAGAAGCAAGGGAAGGGGAAGATTATTCTCTGACCATTTCTCTGCCTGAGAAGGCAGGAGGAAAAGAAAGAAAATGTCCTTGTTGGAGATTTCAGACATATGCGTATAGATCCCATGTCTTGTGTTGATGTTTTGGACTCACCTGGCCTATAGGCATAAAGCAAAGTTTCCCAAGTGTTCTACAGTCGTGAGCAATATTAAGATAATGGCATGGGGGACTGATTCAAATGCTGGCTCTGTAACTTAGCAACCATGTGGCAATCTGGGCAAATTATTTAACTTCTTCATACCTCAGTTTTCTCTTTTGTAAAATAGAGCTAAAGATAATATCCCTTAGAAAGTTGCCTCAGGTGATTTTTCACATTATCTTTGAATTTGAAGATTGACTTCAATATACAAATTGGTCTGTCTCCTTGGTGTAATGGTAAAGCACTGTTCATGAGAACCTGGATCCCACATGGTAACCACGGTTTAAGTCCCTGGCCCAGTTGGTTTGAAAACAGGCCAGGCTCATGCATACATGCCCATGATCCTGGAGAGCTGGAGGGCTAAAGGAAGAGGTGCAGGGTGTGACCAGAACCGGTGGAGGGTGCTTCCATCTCTCTCTCTCTCTCTCTCTCTCTCGTGTGTGCACACATGTGCAATATGATAAAGGAAAAAAAATTGTTTAAGTGAACAAATAGGACTGGCCCTGTAGTGCAGTAGTTAAGCACTATGCATTGGAAGCCAGATCCCATACAGCTGACTAGAGTTCAAATCCAGTAACTTAAAAAACATACTGGGTGCATGTGCAAAATTCTGATGAGATATAGAAATGGAGGAAAAAGAATTGTGGAATGTCCATGCCGCATTGTGTGATATTTCCTCTTTCTCTCTCTGGGAAGTGCAATAAGGAAAAATAATAAAAAGAAAATAAATTAAAAAATAAAATCATGCATTCATTTACCTATGTCCTTTTTTGTTGGTTTTATTGTAACTTAAATGCATGATTTGTGTAAAAATTATAAATATTTATCAAAACTGTTACATGTAACATATAAATTGTGCTTTTAACAGCAATCCATTTCCTTCCCATATCTTCTTAAAGCACAACCAAAATTATCAAGACAATTTTGTACATTTTTTTGGAGAGTTTTGTTTTGTTTTGTTTTGTTTTGCCATAGGGCATGTGCACTTGCCAGAAAGACAGAGAGAGACAGAGAGACAGAAAGCGAGAAATCACCCCCCAGGGGGATGGCCATGCCACAATCCCTTCTCCTCCATTCTCCTCCCAGGATCTTGGGCACGCAAACACACGGGCCTGGCGTGAGTTTAAGCCACCGGGTCCAGGACTTAAACCACGATCGGCTACATGGGAGTTCAGTGACATAGCCATTATGCTAACTGCTAGTCCCTGTATATTTTTGATACTAGTAGTAGCCAGTCCCTGTATTTTTTGAAAATTAATGAAATTAGCAGGAGTATTGATGATACCTGTTACTTTAAATTACAGTTGTTCAGTAAGTAAGCTGCACAAAGCATGCCATCTATGTTTATTTCATCATTAAGATTAGTTTTTGGAAACGCATTATTTAAAGCAATCTGGACAATTCTTGCCATGCCCTAATCTTGTAAACCCAAATATTATTTTGTGTCCTCAACTTTATGCTTAAATAACAGCTCCCTAAAAAAAGAAAAACAGCTGCATAGTATTTTTCTTCCCATTATCTGAAAATATAATGGATGTATGTGTGTGTGTGTGTGTGTGTGTGTGTGTGTGTATAAATCTCCACTATATATTAATACCTACAGCTTTTTCTATTTAATATGTGGACATTTTGCATTGTGATAATTAAAATATTAATATGTGTAAAAGTTTTTTTATTTAAGATAAGTCTGAGATTCAGTACAGTTAATTATTGTTGTATGTCCTTCTGATGGTTTCACATTTGCTTTAAACAGCATTGTATGTCTTAACTCTTTTTTTAAAAAAAAGGTTTTTGCTTTAGGGCACATGCACTCGCCAGAGAGATAGACACAATGAGGGAGAAGGTAAGAAATCACCCTGGGGGTGGGGGGGATGGCCATGTCACAAACCCTTCTCCTCTATTCTCCTGGGATCTTGGGCAGACATGCACATGCACCCAGTATGATTTTCAATCCACCAGGTCTGGGATTTGAAACGCGGTTGGCCATGTGGGAATCCAGTGACATAACCACTATGCCATCTGCCGGTCCCAAGTATGTCTAAACTCCTGAAATATAACTTTGAAGTTGCTGAATTAAGTTTTGAGAATTTTTCCACTTTGCTAATACCACTATAGGCAACACTTCTACTATTTCACTTAAAATAATTTATTCCATTTATATAAACATTTATTACAAACCTAACTAATGAAGATACTTTTGTATATTTAGATTCACATTCTGTTTCAATCTGTATGTTTTATTTTTCCAGTTTCTTCTCAGTAGTCTAATCATTACACCTGCCCACCTTGAGTGTCCTTTCTTTGTTCATTTCCAGGCCCCAGTTTATCAGACTATTCCTTCTTAGTATTCTTACTGATTACCCAACAAGTGAATATAATGGGGGAGCTTCAGATCCCGTGAAGGCTGTCATCTTCTGAAGCCCTATACACACCACTCATGCAAAGGTTTTGGGAAGAATAAATGAGGGGAGGCACTGGCTTAGAAACTTTTATGACAGTAATCCATGGCAAAAAATATATTTTATACTATGCCCCACTAGATGTGTTTGAAGTAGAAGGTACAATAAGTATTTTTGTTAACTCTGGTCATTTTTGAAGACTTATGGGTACTTATTTCTAGTAGTATAAAAATATGTACAAGAAGGTTTTGGGACCTATATTTGTTTTAAAAGAAGGAGTGGTGAACTCCTATTAAAGACAATTTCTCGAGACCAGCAGTTGGCATAATGGCTATGTCGCTGGACTCCCGCGTAGTCGACCACGGTTTGAGTCCCAGACCCGGTGGCTTAAACTCACGCCGGGCGCGTGTGCATTCGTGCCCAAGATCCCAAGAGGAGAATGGAGGATAAGGGATTGCGGTGTAGCCATCTTCCCTGGGGGGTGATTTCTCACCTTCTATCTCTCTGTCTCTGTCTTTCTGGCAAGCACCCACCCTATAGCAAAAACGTCTCCAAAAAATAAAAATAAAAAAGGACAACTTCTCTGTTATATGATATGTAATAATCAGGGCAAAATTTGTTTCTAGTCTGCAACAAACTATGCATTTTAGCTTTAGTACAAACAGCAGAAAGTGGTTCGCGTCCCGGACCCAGTGGCTTAAATTCACACTGGGCGCATGTGCGTGTGTGCCCAAGATCCCGAGAGGAGAATGGAGGAGAAGGGACTGCAGCGTGGCAATCCCCCGTGGGGGGTGATTTCTCACTTTGTCTCTCTGTCTCTCTCTGTCTGTCTGGCGAGCACATGCACCCTATAGCAAAAACCTCTCCAAAAAAAAGATATGAGCTGTCTGACATGCAGTGGTTTATAAACCATTTCTTTATAGATTGAGTGTCCTCAAGGCACTATAGGTTTACCAGTTGAACATATTAAGCAGGAGTAATTCACTAAAATGCTTATAGGTGCTAGACAGATTTGTGAATTAACAACATGGTTGGTGGGGACTCTGGGTACAGCAGGTAGAACCATGGAGGAAAGTGAAGCATGTTGGTGTGCTGTCAACTGTTGTGAAATTGTCAATATATTGATTTTGAGGGCAAATTTTATATTTTAAAGGTTTTGGTGGGTCAGCCTGTAGCCTGTAGTTAAGAGAGCTGGATCCCACATAGTTAACAACGTGGTTCAAGTCCTGGACACAGCAGCTTGGAAAACCATGCTGGGTGCATGTTAAGAGTCCCAAAACCCAAAAGGAGGGAAAGGTGGAGGGGAAGGGGTTGTGGCATGATCATGCCCCATAGGGGGAGCTTTGTCTTTTTTCCTCTCTTCATCAAGTATACACTCCCTCTTTCAAACTTAGAAAAAAAATTGGCAACTAAGTTTTTAAACAGTTATACATTTTAAGGGGCAAACAAAACAAATATATGGGCTATAGTGGCCGGTTTTCACCTCTGATGGCAACTGTGCTTAGCACTAATAACAGAAAACTTTATGTGAGTAGTGTTTTAGATAAGCCCATATGGAACTTACAATTTCAACATAGAGAAATTAAATGTTTTTAGAGGCTGGAATGTTAACATGGGGTTACTAAAAGTCTATTTGATTTGGAGTCAAAAGACAGATATTCCTTTCCTCATTCCAACAGTTACTCAGGAATAGTTTTGGCCAAGTGATCTCAGCTGTCCCTGGACCAATTGGACCCCTATGAGATGTGCTCTGAGGAATGTGACCTAACCAAAAATATCTGACCCCAATGACCTGAAAATTACCCATCACCAAACCAATCAGGGAGCACTATTTCCCAAAGACCATTGTATACACTAACTCTTTCACTGGCAAATGAGTAAGAAGAAAACATGCCTTTTTGTTTGCACCTTATTCTTTCTTCTATTTCTTAAAACCTTGCAAATGTGTTCTTGATTGTTACCTCCATTTTGGGTTCTCTTTTCTTCTTTCAATGCTTCTTATATAATCTTATGTACTCTTGAACAACAATAGCACTATATCTTTCCTCACTCGAGATCATATTCTAGATTTTTTTTTCTTTTTTTTTTTTAAGAGGTTTTTGCAATAGGGTACATGTACTCGCCAGAAAGACAGAGAGAGATAGAGAGACAGAAAATGAGAAATCACTCCCCAGTGGGATGGCCATGCTGCAATCCCTTGTCCTCCATTCTCTTCTTGGGATCTTGGGCACACATGCACACACGCCTGGTGTGAGTTTAAGCCACTGGGTCTGGGACTCGAACCGCGGTCGTCTACATGGGAGTCTAGCAACATAGCCATTACGCCAACTGCTGGTCCCCATATTCTAAATTTTTAATGCCTACAGGTTTCACCTAAACTTCAGCTACTGTCTTCAGAGCTCCTCTAAAATCCACCTCACTAGACCCACCTGCTTCCTCATCCTCTGTGGTTGACCCTACCTTCACCTCCATCTCTTGTCAGCAAGTTTCCTCAGTCCTATCTCTGTATATTTGGTCCTGCTGAGTATTTATTTTGGCAACTTAAACAACTAGACCTTTCTTCCCTCTTCCCCTCCATCTAACCATTTCCTGACTTTCATAGGCATTTTCTTCTCTTTAGAGATGCAGGTGAGGAGCTCTGTGCAGAAAGGGAAGTCCCAGGGCAGAGGGAGTCAGTCTCAAGATTGCTGGGTAGGAGGACACTCAGGAAGAGTGGCTCAGTTGGGGTAAGAAGCAGCTAGCCTGTGGAACCAGGCCTCTGGTGTAGACGCAGTTTTCTTTCTTTCAACTCTCCAAATTCCCCACAGTGGAAGCACAGGAGTGAGGGAAGGAAGGCAATAGCGAGCTACAACCACTAGGGCAACAGAGCAGAGGGTAAGCCTTCATCTCTAAAGTGTAGCAACTCAACTACTAGAAGCTGACAACATTCAGAAGACGATGTCTAAAGGACAATTAAAGTGACAGCTGGGGTTGTCGATGAAGGGGTGGAGAGAAACCAACACTTGAAGAACAATTCGGTTTTGCAGCTTAAATTCTCCATTTGCTTTCCCATTGCTTGTCTCTTCCTCCTTCCCATGAACTGGGCCCTGTGGCCCCAGGGTCCTGCTCTCTTTGTGGGACAATGAATTTTCAGAAATTAATTCATCAGGGTGAGTAAACATTAATGACTCACTTCTGGGTGAGACTGGCACTTGGATTTAACCTGCTTGAGCCCAGCTCTGACTTCCCCATGCTGTTCTTCAGAAACAAGGCTGATAGATCCTTGCTCTTTCTAATCTTGGAGGGACTATCTGCTGGGTTATGCTGAGCCAGAGAAGGACCTTACAAGAACTGTAATTCAAGATAACAGTTCTTAGAGTACGGTAGTCCTTGTGTCCCAACCTTTGCTCTGCCACTGACTAGCCTGAGACTCTCATAGAAGCAAATGAACTTCCCTATGTTTGTTCTCTAATTTGTAGAATGGAGAAAGTCGTATCTATTATCAAAGGGTGATTTTGATGATTAAGTTGGATTCTGCTCATAAAGCAATGACTGAAAAATACTGGGTGCTCAGAAAGTTACTGTTGGGTTGTTGGGAAAGTTATGACACATTCTTGCGTAGAAAAACACAAAAATACATCATGACTTTCCCGACAACCCAGTATGATGATGCATAGTCTATGTAGATTCCTATAGCATGTTATGATTTTTAAAATTATTCCCAGCTCATACCAATGCTTCACTCTTCTCCAAGAGTCTGTTATCCAGTGGTGGCTAACTGAGGGAGCCTCCCCAACTGTTATCAATGTGATGAGGAGCAGTAAACCTGATATGTGCTCTCAAAATATTTATCTAATTAAATAAGAAAAGCTTTTTAGTCCAGACATCCTAAACTTCTATAGTTTGTCTTTGCTGATTTATTCAGAACAGCTCAGATGGTAAGGAAGGGCTTCCCAGATGGGAAAAAAAAATTTAATTAGCAGTCTGGAAGACAAGGACCGCTGGGTTAAAAGAGCCTCACTAAAATAGCCTGATCATCATGTTTGTCTTGCCAGATTGTCTAGCATTAGTAGGTGACTGGGAAAAATCCAGGTTACCACCCAGCAGGGGTTCCCTCTAAAGATAGACTGGCAAATATGTTTGATGCACGACAGCCAACTCAGAAGTTGACTCTTCACATTATTTAATCACTAATCAATCTATCACAATTATTTGTTTACTACTAGACAATTTTTACAGGGTGGGGACGATAACATTCATTTTTTGATCTCTGGTGCTAAGCACTGGCTGTCACATACTAGGTATCTAATAACTGTTGTTGAATTCATTTGAACTGAAAAAGCAAGGACATTCCCCTTATTAATGCTACCTTTCTGTAATGTTTCTTCACTTTCTTTTTTTTTTTGGAGAGGCTTTTGCTATAGGGCGCGTGTGCTCGCCAGACAGACAGAGAGAGAGACAGAGAAACAGAAAGCAAGAAATCACCCCCTGGGGGGATGGGCCACACCGCAATCCCTTCTCCTCCGTTCTCTTCTCGGGATCTTGGGCACGCATGCACACGTGCCTGGCATGAGTCTTAAGTCACCAGGTCCGGGACGTGAACCACGGTCAACTACATGGGAGTCCAGCGACATAGCCATTACACTAACTGCTGGTCCCATGCTTCTTCACTTTCTAATACATCTAAGAATCAATAATGAATAAGAGGATATGAATGTGGTTCAGGAACTTATAAACCTCATGCTCTAAGATACTACATGGTTGGAATAACATTTGTGTCAGCGGCGTGAAATCCCTGGTAGAGTCACCCTTATGTTCATTTTCCCCCCATCTTCTGTCCCGTAGAAGCTTCTAAAAATATAATTTCTTCAAGTTTATTTATTTCTTCCATGAGGTAGAAACAGAGTGAGAGTTAGATTATGAGAGGGAAACACTCTTATCAAGGTCTTTATGCCACGATCCATCCCCAGGCTTAGCTAGCATAGATTATGGGCACACGTGTATTACCAGCATATAGAGAGAAGCCCTGGGATTTGAACTCAAGACTTTCCCATGGGTTCAGTTGCATTACTGCTACACCTTCTCTTGGCCTTGCAGGTAACTATAAACATTCATTTGTTTAGGTATCTATTGCCTCCTATTTTGGGTAGGGTGGTCTGTGCCTCCCAACTGTCCTGGGACCCACCAGGTTAACTCTGTTATCTTGGTGTAATTATAACCAGCACTGCCTTCTACTTGAAAAAGTGCCCTGGTTTCTATATGTTAAATCATATTGAGCCCCACCTGATGGGAGAGCTCAGTGGGCACCACTTAGCTCCCCAGCCCCATCGCCTTTGGAAGTCTGGCTACTGCACTCTTCCAGGGGTTTTCTTTTGTGGAGGCAGCTCTTCCAATCATCATGAGGTTTGAGCCCACTCCAGAAAGAACAGACACCTGTCTCTGGAGAGACTCTTGATAGAAATAAAAAAATCAGTTCTCTAAATTTGTCTTTCCTTTAACCTTGGATCTTTTATGCACACGGGAATGAAAAATCCCTAATAATTACAACCCTAAATTGACTGAAATCTAGGAGCCAAGCCCATTTGAAAACTCTAACCTAGTAATTAAATTTAAGCTTCTCAGGTTAAATTGCACCTTAGTAATGTAGCTTATTTTGTCTAAATCAGTTAAGAGCTTTCTATGCAATTTGGAATAAATGGACAGACAAAAATTAAAATGTGGTTGGTCAAGGTAATCGGAAAGCTCACTTCATTCCATCAATAACAATGGCAATTTAACGAATTCTTTTACTACTGGGATGTAATTGTGCTTGGCTTTAATTTCTTATAGTGAAGAAACAAATTAAATTACTTCATACTTTTTAGGGACATTTGGCCACATCATGTTTTGGTGCTTCCAAAAAGCCCACTGGAAATTAAATCAGCTGTGTGATTGCTCATTCTATTTAGTGGCATGTCCACCTCATGTCAGTAAAATAGTAACCATTGTCTACCTTAATCCGACACACTGCAATAGAGTTAAAAGAAATTACCTCCCCCGCCCCTCTCCTCTTAGATCTCCCTATTTGTAGCTATCAAATTTTGGCATGCCTGCTGGAACACAATCCTGTTAGAACAAGCACAGTAATTCACAGCTGAAACTCAGGACTCTCTCTACAGTAAGGTTAAAATGTACCTGTGATTCAAATTTAGATGACTGTATGAGTTGGTAGGAACACGAAGATCATCAAATAATTTAAAGAACTACCGTGTTCTTCTTTCCCCAATTCCAGGTGGACACACATGCCTTGACGATGGGAATCTACTGCCATTAAAATTAATTAGTCTAGCACATTTTATCTTTAGGCCCTTACTCAAAGTAGGTAAAATATTCTAACAGAAACTAACACAATTTTCTTGAACACTCTAACTACTATGCCCATATGGTGAAAGAGCATACTAAAAATTACATTGCAAATAGAGCGCTACAAGATGATATTAAATATTGAAAATACACACAGCTTTAATAAGCAACATTGTGGCAAAGACTGCTATCTATTCTATAGAATGGATGCCTTCTTCATCAGTTGTATTTAGAATCCTGATTTTCACCTAAGTATATGACTTGCTGAAAGTGTCCAGATTCCTTTGTAGCCAAATGTAACCACATAACTAAATTATGGTGAATAGGTCGGTGATAAAATTGTTACATTGAGGTTTCAAAACCTTTTCTTAAAATATATTTGTCATTTATCTTATATTTGCCTGTCTTTCTTCTTCTTTCTTTCTTACTAGCTAGAATGTGAAATTCATGGCTGGGGTCAGAGCAGCCATATTGAACCATGAGTTGACTTTAGGCACAGAGCTCATGTTGAACAAAGCAACAAGATGAATGGAACATGTGTCCTTGAGGACTTAATAGAAAAATATTGTCTTATTAGCACTGGACTACTTATTTTGAGATTTTTAACACAAGAGGGACATGTCTACCTTTTTAAAGCCACTTCTAATTTAAATATCTGTATTTTTCAGCCAAATGCAATAACTAATACAAACACCAGTAATAAGAGACTCTTAGTCATTGATGAATTTGGACATCAGGTGACAGGTTTCTACTGTGATTTGGAGATCTTGTGCAGTAGTAATAGAGTGTTAGTTAACAGCTTGTTCAGAACTATCTGAAAATGATGTTTAGAAAATTCTGCCAAAACATAACCCCACAAGAACCATCCTGAAGCTTCCCTTAGGCTTCAGGTATCTGTCTTTCCAGCCAGACTTGACAGTCACTCTAGCCTGGAAGCCATCATGGTGAACCAAAGGTAGTCTCCCTGCCATGATAAGCACTGTCCTCACTGGTGGGAGCCATCCTTCCCACTCTCTTATATACTTAGACATACAGATATTTACATATTTCTTCTTATCCCATAGCACATTCAGACAGCACATTGATCTCTTTAAATCATTAAAATCTGGAGGATCTTTTAAAAATTATTTCTTCCCAATATTTGTCATCTTAAGCCAATATTCTCTACTCCCGCAAATCTAATAACTTTAAAACTAAGTTCTTGTGGATCCAAGTCATGCTTGAAAGGTTTATTGAATGACATATTGTGGTTGTATGGTCAGCATACAAATACTTCTGAGTGTACAATATTTTAAAGCAAAACACTTTATGTGTAAGCTCTGTGAGGTTATAGACCATGGCTATTTTATTTATTACCAAATCCCTAGCTCCTAGAACAGTGCCTCTCAATATAAATCTGCCAGATGAATAAATGAAGAGTTGGCCTGGAGTAGTAAACTTGTTACTAAACTTGCACACGTTTGAGACCTACCTGTGTGTATATGTTGTCAGTCAGCCTGTGGATGACTTCCTAGTTCTGTGCCTGTATATTGTATCGTCCGCCACAGTTACCAAGGAACTTATCTTTTATAAATTGTTCCAGCATCACACCTTCCTCCTACAGAGAATTTTCCTGCCCATTATAAATCCCTGAAAAACTGTCATTCTCACTTCAGTTCCCTAATGCATAGCCACACTGCTAAAGATACTTGAGTGGGAAGAGATATGCATGCTTGAGCTTCCTTTGGGAAAAATATTGGAATTGTCAGGAATGTGTTGCTATAGAAATTACAATGCAGGCCATAAAAGATAAATTAGTCTTATTTGTTCACAGCACTGCACTCAAAAAATTAAGATAGGAAATACAAAGATGCTCTAGTACAATTTTTAAATTATTTTATTCACCTATTTATTACTATTTTTTTGTTTGTTTTTGGAGAGGTTTTCGCTACAGGGCATGTGCGCTCACCAGAAAGAAAGAGAGAGACAGAGAGACAGAAAGCGAGAAATCTCCCCCCAGGGGGGATGGTCACACTGCAATCCCTTCTCCTCCGTTCTCCTCTTGGGATCTTGGGCACGCATGCACACGCGCCTGGAGTGAGTTTAAGCCACCGGGTCTGGGATTCGAACTGTGGTCGACTACATGGGAGTCCAGCGACATAGCCATTATGCTAACTGCTGGTCCCATATTTTTTCACATGGGTTTTTTTTTTTGGGGGGGGGAGAGATTTCCCCCCCCCAGGGGGGATGGTCACGCCGCAATCCCTTCTCCTCCGTTCTCCTCTTGGGATCTTGGGCACGCATGCACACGCGCCTGGAGTGAGTTTAAGCCACCGGGTCTGGGATTCGAACTGTGGTCGACTACATGGGAGTCCAGCGACATAGCCATTACGCTAACTGCTGGTTCCCTTCCTATGGGGTTTTGCCAGAGAAAGAGAGAGAGAGAGCAAACTGTCAGGTTCAGGACTCGAACTGTGGTTGGCCATGTGGGAATTCCAGTGCCTTAACCACCACACCACCTGCTAGCCCCTCTAGTACAATTTTGAACAGAGACCTACCACTACCTCTTTCAACAAAGTGTCAGAATGATCTCCTACTGATCTTCTGCTTCCTCCAGAACACAAGTCAGCATTGCCAGTGTCCCCTCTAATCCCCTACTGTTTATTGCCAGGAAAGAAGGCAGTGGCATCGTCTAAGGAGAAATTACTTCAATCTTTCAAAACCAAAAATTATCTGATCACAGAACAGGGAAAAAAAAGAAAAGAAAAACACAGAAAGACAAGATGTTCTGACTACTCTAATGAACGCTACCTAACTATAATACCATTGATAAAATGCATCACTAAACAGATGAGAGAGATTTATTAACTAAGAGGAATCTTTGTATTAACTGCTATGTTCTCCCTAAAATCAGTATTTAGCTGTTTCTTATATACTGGTATATCATGACATTCACAAATTTAAAACATTAGTTTTATGACTTTTTTTTTTCAATATTTGACTGTTCCTCAACTAATAGTTGAGCTGTTTCCTCTATAGCTCAGTATCTGAGCTAATACTTGGGGAGAAAAGTATAGATAAGTCATGCTATAACATTCAAAGGCAATCAGAGGGTTGAGACTATACTGCACTTATGTAGAAAAGTACCCTTGTTCCTGAGAGTTCTACACTGGGAAGTGTGGGGATGAAGGGTCATGATGTATTGTGTACAGCTTTCTCTTAAGTGATTCAGAGAAAAAAAATAACGTATGTGTGTCTATGTGCATGTGTATATGCACACGTGTGTATGCTCACAGAGAGTGATAAGGCAAGCTAAGCAGAACGTTGACAATGGGTGAATCTGGGTGAGGGATATGTGTTCTCTGTGCTGTTCATGAAGCTTTCCACATTTTCAAAATTATTTCCAAATAAAGCTTTTATTTAAAAAAAAGGGCAATCAAAACAGTGTCAACGAAAAACTCAGTTATTTCACATTTGAGCACATTTTCCTACCCCACCTGCATGTATACACACTATACACACATATACACTATCGGCTCACATAAGTGATATTTAATGTACTTTGCTGCCTATGTGATGAGTGTTAGTGTAGGACATGAGTGGGAAATTCAGTCTTCTATTCATACATTCACTAAGCAATTCTAAGAGGTGTTTTTAGACAATTATTTGACTTTTAAGACAATAATCTCAAAGACACACTGTAATGGCTTTCCTCATAAACAAGACTGCCCTTTTGTCCTTTCAGATTTGGTTGAAACTGGCCAATGAAGTGCAGCTACCTGAGCACACATCCTTGAGAAAGAGAGCTGAGGCATAATGCCTTAACCACAGGCTGTTGAAAACTTGGCCAAAAGCAACTACCCTGGACTGTTGACTTCAAAAGTGCTGATGAATACGATGAACTGTGGAAGATATATGATTTGTTTTGAACACATTCACTATGATTGATGACCCAGATTTGGCAAGCGAGCTCATTCCCAGTGGAGATGAAAGTCTCACTGCCTCGCCTCTTTCAACATTCCCGTTGAGACAGGTTTCACTCTTATTGGCCAATGTACTAACAAATCCCTTATATTTGCAGCATAATGAATTTATTAGCTACACTGTGAATCAATGCTGTACATAATATTCCTCAGTCAACATGAGCTCTTAATTAAATTTCTTTATTATAATGCCTCTAAAGAATTTCCTTCAGGTTGCTGAACTTCAAGATGTGTGTCTACGTGTCAGCCAGTAATTATGCTCCTAACTTTCTGAGATAGATCATGGCTAGAGTCAGGGTCAGGTGTGGAAATGATCAATTTATTATGAATGACAGGTTATAAAACTGATTTGTGTGCTCAAAAATATCCATAAACTGACTCAAACCATTCACAGTTCTCTGATACTCAGAGTGTCAGCCCTCTGAGCTGGCCAGTTTCAGGTTTCAATCAACTGGTAGGCTAACCAGCCAAGAAGCATTTTAGTACCTTGCAAGTGAACTCTATAGGCTGTCATCAGAAAGGCCACGCCAGCCAAGCTCTCACTGAATTACTCTGTGCTAGGTAAACTCTGCGGCCTCTTAAACTCCGCAGCCCTGATGCTGGCCCTACTGAAGTGTAGTTTGCAATCAGGTCCTAAAGGCTACCTGTCTGTGTCCCAATGTATTATCACAATAAACCAATGGGAATGAAATATCCAGCCACAGGCCATAAATCTGTTTGCAATAAATTTTCAATATTTGACATACTGCAGTGATTTATTAACTCAGATTGAGTCTCTCTCTCTCTCTCTCTTTCTCTCTTTTTTCTTTTTTTGCTAGAGGGGAGCATGCACTCACCAGAAAGAGGTGGAAAGACAGAGAGAGGAAGAGGATAAATAACTACCCATGGGGAAAGGTCACCCTGAAATCTCTTCTCCTCTATCTCTCTATCCTGTCAAAATTTGGGGCATCTCTATGTGCCCAGCATTGTTCTTGTGCCCAGCATATTGCTCAAGTTGCTGGATCTGGGACTTGAACTGCATAGTCACGTAGAATCCAGCTGTCTTAACTACCAGGCCACGGAGCTGGCCCAGACTGGGTCTCTTTTTAGCTATAGTGTTAGTCCTCTCTAAAATGTCAATAAACCATATTTTGACTTGCTTATCAAATAACTTAAAAAAACTGATATTTAGAGTATCAGTAACCCTTGACTAAATATACTAATTAATGATAATTCCCTCTTCAACTTTAGCTTTATTTTTAGGCACTGTTCCTTTTTTTTTCTATCCTTCCAACAAATAGCCTGACTTGTAAGAGTTAAAAAGCACTTCAGTTGCTTTATTTTTGAAACATGAAATAAACTTCTCCAGCAATCCCACTTCTTTTTTCTTTTCTTGTCTTTTCTTTTTTTGGAGAGGTTTTTGGTATAGGGAGCATGCACTCTACAGAAAGACAAAGAGAGACGAAGACAGAAAGCGAGAAATCACCCCCCAGGAGGGATGGCCATGCCTCAGTCCTTTCTCCTTCATTCTCCTCTTAGGATCTTGGGCATGCATGCACACCTGCCTGGCATGAATTTACGCCACTGGGTCTGGGACTCAAAACCACGGTCGACTACAAGGGAGTCCAGCGATGTAGCCTTTATGCTATCTACTGGTTCCTTTTCTATTTATTTATTTATTTATTTTCCATAGGGTGCAAGTGCTTGCCTGAGAGAGACAGAGAGAGGGAAAGTAAGAAGTCACCCCTCCCCCAGGGGGAATGGCCACTCTGCAATTGCTTCTCTTCCATTCTCCTGTTGGGATTTTGGGCACACACACACATAGGCCTAGTGTGATTTTCAAGCCACCAGTTCTGAAACTTGAATGCATTCGGCAATGTGGGAGCCCAGCACTTTAACCATCCTGCCACCTGCTGGCCCCTCTGTCCCATTTCTTGAGCTATATCAAAAGGAATTAAAATGTAGATCTTTAAGAGGTATTTACACTCCCTTATTTATTTCAGCATACTCACAAAAGTGAAACTATGAAAACAAACTAAATGTGTATTGATGAATAGATAAAGAAAATGCAATATGTACATACAGTAGAATATTATTCAGCTTTAAAAAGAAGAATACATAATATTTTCAACAATGTGGATGAACCTGAAGGATTTTATGCTAAGTGAAATAAGCTAGACACACAGACAAATACCACATGATCTTGCTTATTTATGAAATCTAACAGACAAATTCATAGAAGAAAGTAAACTTGTGGTTGCTAGAGGCTGAAGTCTGAAGTAGTGGGGATGTGTTGGCTAAAAAGCACAAAGTTTCTCATGAGAGGGTGGCTTTTTGGAGGCTGGGTAAGCATTCTCTACCGAAATACTGCAAGAGGATAAATTACACTCTACTTTATTCCTTACTTCATCACTTATTAAAAGGTTTTACTATTTACTTTTTTTTTTCAGAAAGCAGGAAAAATTATTTATACTAGTCTGGAGAAAAACACACCGTAATTTTTCAAGTCTATGCAGTAGAATGTACTGCCACCAAGCCCACCCCCGTGTTAGGCTCAAGTGTCTCCTGTAGGGCATTCAGCTACCTGCATCTTTTCAGGGGCAATGTCGTTCACATTTGTGCTGTAGACTTGCTGCTGCTGAATCCTTTCTGGGGCTTCCCCATTAGGCAGGAAGCAGAGGGCTTCTTGTTCCTGCATCCTTCATACACCCATGTAGCTGCTTGTGTCATGTATATATTACTCTTATAGCAAGGGTGTATGTGTGTGTGTTTGTGTTTTCAAAGTCATGTATTTCTTACAGTGATTTCAATTGTATGACTTCTTCACTGAAACAACAAAATTCTGCTAATGACAACCTAACCTGATTAGAGGCTTAACTCTTCTGGTTTAAATATACACACATACATGGCTTTAAGGAGATTGAAGTAAAAGGTAGAAAAGAGGGCCAGTCATTGGTGTGGGGGTTAAGGTGTCTGGATCCCACATGTTCCCATGGTTCAAGAGTCCCAGACCAGTGGCATGAGAAACAGGCCACACACCTGTGCATGCATGTGCAAAATCCTGAAGGAGAAGAATAGAGAAGAGATTGCAGCATGACATCCCCATGGGGGAGGTGCTTCCTCACTTTTCCTCTTTTTGTCTTTTACTCTCTCCAATGAGTACATGTAACTTTTAGCAAATTAAAAACAAAAAAAAAAAAAAAAAAGTAGCCATAGGTTCCTGAAGAGAGGAAAAGATATATGACACTCCATTTCCATCAGGACATTATTTTGAAATGCAGTAAGCTACCCCATTTCTAGTCTGTGTGATGTCACCAAGATATCGACTAGGTTTCTGATACAGATTCGAGAGTCTGAATGTCACTGCAGGAATGAATAAACCAAACAGATTGGATTCATATGGGTTTGCCATATGACACATTTTTTTTCCCACATAAGATTAGAGGAAAAGTTGATTTCATTCAATTTCCTGCCTTATTTGGGTTAGAACTGAAGTCAGTGCCATTATCCCTTTACTTATTCTCTTGACTTTAAAACCTGATGTGGAATTGGGCTATTACAGAAGAAATCATTTAATACCTCTTATTTCTCACTGGCTTCTTAAAAGAAGAAAAAACAGAACATGAATTTTCTCTTCTTTACAAAAACCATAATGGTTTTAGACTTAAAGAACTTTTTAGTTATCAAATAAATGTGCATTTGGTAAGGGACTAAGTAAAAGATTACATATGTTAAAAAGTACTTGAGGGCTAAATCTTAGGTGGTCAGTTTTAAGGAACTTGAAATTTACGAAAACCTCATAAGACCACCAAAATAGAGTTCAAAGGTAGGCCTTGTAGTGACAAAACATAAACCACATTGGCTTGAGGTTCAGAACTTAAAGCTCCCTGCTTGATCTCTGGATTAAAAACTGCCTATATGTGTGAAATGCAAAGTCCAACATCTGTACAGCTGAGCCTTCCAAAGTCTCAGGATCTCTGTCCATAAGAAAGTAATTTTTTTGAGAGACCTTTTGCTCTAGGGTGTGGGTGCTCTCTGGAGAGACAGAGAAAGACAGAAAGTGAGAAATCACTCCCAAGAGGGTATGGCCACAGCACAATCCCTTCTCCTCCAGTTTCCTCTAGGGATTTTGGGCATGTACTCACACATGCCTAGCATGAGCTTTACGCCTCCAGGTTCAGGACTCAAACTGTGGTTGACTACGTGGGAGTCTAGCAACATAACCAATATGTCATCGACTAATCCACAAAGTAAAATTTACTCCTCAATCCATACTACAAGTATAATGAGATTCCTACATGGTATAGATTTCATGTTTAACATGGTTATTGATATCAGTATTATGAGAGAACTTCAAAATTAAAATTTGTTTTGGTACCAAAAAATTTTGAAATCCATTCATAGTTTTCTCATAACATGTATTTTCCATGAACTTTTAAAACATCCCTTGATGTTTTAAGAAATTAAGAAATCATAGTCTATCTAAACAAACAGAAACACTAAAAACTTTTTAAAACTTTGTTTTGCTAGGAGCCTGTGGTCTTTCTGCTCCATTCATTTGCTCATTTGTTAACTCATTTGTTAGTTCATTTATTCATTCAAAGATGTATACTGAGCAATTTCTCTACGGCAGCCCTGTGACAGGTGCTGGATGCAATGATGAATGAAGCGTTCATGGTTTCTGTGCTCAAGGATCCTGATCTGGTGGGGCACAGAGTCAAACAAGGAATGTTGACAATAACAAAAAATTTAAATCTAATTATTGTTACATGTAAAAAATCACCCCCCCAAAAAAAGACTTTATTTTCTATTAAGAAATGAAGACTCAGTCTAAAGAGGAAAATAAAACATGTAAGCAAATAGAAATAACAAAAAGGTTATACAGTTTTCAAAAAAGAAATCGTGTTAGGCAAGAAGTGCTGGGTTTGGATTTGGATTTCAAACATAGCTTTGTGCTCTTGAACCAGTTATTGAAGTTTTCCAAGCTTCAATTTTTTAAGTGAGGTGAAAACTAGTACACTTACCTGATGGTAAGAGAATAGGGTAAAGGGCCGGGTGGCTCATTAAACTACAGTTATAGAATTGTTATTTTTTTGGGTCATGAAAGATTTAATACCAAAAAGGACATTTCAACTTGGTCTGGGAGAAGGAAGCAGGAACTGATCAAAAAGTTCATTAGAATATTCCAGAGAGAAGGAACGAAATGTGCAAATTCCAATGGCCAGAATGAAAACGGTTTCTTAGTGGAATGGCAACTAGAATCAGTGCAGTTGGAACATAATGTCATTAAATTATTTTTCATACGACCTCTTCTTTCCATTGACAAAGGAAAGCATTCCAAAAATCTATTCAAATCCTTATTCCTCCCATCCTTCACCATTCCTCATACCATGGAAACATAGTTCTACATCTTTATAATAACTCAGGGTCTGGTTCATTGAGATTAGTAGACGTCACAGTACTGAGCAAAAAGGAGAAAGGAAAATTAACAGCATGCATGTTCCATATGAGAGCTTGAACGCTCCAGCAAGTTCAGAGGATGCAATTAAATGACTAAATATTGCTACAGGATATATCGGTGGTGTGCCTACCATCCTACCCTACGCATTATTTTCTGTCGTAAGAAACCTATCCCTTATTACTCATACTATTTGTGGACTCTGCTGTGGGACAGGAAGCTCATTTCTTATCCAGCAGGGAATCCCTCTCCTCTTCCCTGGGTGATTCCTGAGCAACCAGGAAAACAGCAGACACAGCCAACAAGCTAGTACTTGCAGGGAGACCCTTGTTCATGGCGCGCAGGATGACTCACGCTTCCAGATGGCCATGTTAGCCGCCATCCACTTCCCACTCATGGCCCTATTAGCCAGATCTGGTGTGGCCACAACAAATAGCTTTCTGTTATGAGAATGGGTGTTTTTTTAAATTAAGAATGTCTATTGCTCTGATTTTCAAATTTATAAGCAGCCTATCTTAACTCTAGATTATTTGGAAAAAAAATGCAGAGAGGTGATAGAGAAAAAAAATTTAAAAATCCATCATTTTATCACCTATAATTCTATCATGCAGTGGTAACCACTGTAATATTGTTTTCCATGATAAAAATTCTTGTCTTTTGCTTGTTTCCTTGGGTATCCATATTCTTACTACTAATTCAATCCCTCAATTTCCTTCTATTGAAAAAAATCTAAGTATGGTTTGAACAGATTAAGAATTCATTATGGGGTCCAGCAGGTGGTGTAGTGGTTAAGGCACTGGACTCCCACATGGCCAAACATGGTTCAAGTCCTGTACCCGGCTGCTTGAAACTCATGTAGGGCACATGTGCGTGCATAGCCAGAATCCTGAGGGGAGAATGGAGGAGAAGGAATTGTGTTGTGGCCAACCCCCTGGAGGGTGATTTCTCACCTTCTCTCTCTCTGTCTCTCCAGCAAGTGCACCCGCCCTATAACAAAAATCTTTCTCAAAAAAAAAAAAAAAAAAAGAAAAATTCATTATAAGCATAAATATGTAAATGTTTAATCTCCCTTAAAAAAGAAATTACTTTACTTAACTTTATTTAATTTGACCAGAGAGGAATAAGTGAGAGAGAGAGTGAGAGAGGGAACATGAGAAAGCAAGCTGCCAGGTCTGGGATCAAACCGTGATAGGCTATGTGAGAGTCCAGCACCCTTAACCACCGTACCACCTGCCAGCCCCAATCTCTCTTTTTTTTTCGGTATGACACCTTAACCTTCAACTTGTCTACTGTCCCCCTGACTAGGGACTGTCTGCTTTATGCTCTCTTGAGAATAATGTTCAGCATTATACTGGGGTGAAGGAGAACAGTCACACAGCTCCACAGAGCAAGAAAATGATCTCTTCAGGGTGATCTGTTTCTTAAATGATATTTGTCTTTAATCCACTCTCTGAGGTACCAGATATGGTTTCTTTCAAGTCTTTGGGTTGTTCTGCACTATTCACAAGGTTCCCTTTTGTCTTTACCCATGATCGCCCAGGATTCAGCTTCAACTATCTACTAAGGCAGTTACCACTTGTCCATCTGTCTTCCAGTGTCCCCAATTTTATTGGTGGTTTCCCCTTTCCCACTTTCTTTGCCATTGTCATGTATGCTTAAAAATGTCCTTTGATAATTTTCTGAAGGTAGAGGGATTAAATGAAAGTGTTAATTTACTATACTTTTAATCATGGTCCCCGATTTTTTTTTTTTTTTTGCTATTCTAACTTATAATTTGAATATTTTCTTTTGTGAATTATCTTCACATGTCTCTAATGATTTAACATTAAAGCCTTAGTATCTTCCTTACTAACAGCAGTACATTAACAAAGAAAGAGGACCAGCACAGGAAGAGCTCATCCTCTTTCCTTGTTAATGAGTTAAGCATTGACCTGTAATACCTTTTTAGATGCTTGACTTCAAAGCCTGCTGAATTAACTGTGATTCCTGCCCTTTAGAATGTACACAGGCAGGAACTACTTAGATGGAAGTGATACAATTAAACTTACTCTGAATATTTTACCAAAATACATATATTTAAAATCATGTAAAACAAATTGCCAATCCCTAGGCTTTGAATTTGTACCAGAAAGATATCGACCTTTAACTACATTAATTCAACCAACTTTCATTGAACAGTTGACGTATATAAAGCACCATATATCTGAGAAAACAAATACTGAGGGACTGAGTCCTTTCCTTACAGGATTTCCAGGAAAAAAGATCAATAGTTATAAATCATGAGGACTGATCTATATCGAAGCACAAAGCTGAGGATAATTCACTTAACCTGTTGAGTTAGGAGGAATTAGAGAAGGCTTTAGAGCTAAAAAACTGACATTTGAAGTGTCTTGAAATAGGATTAGTGATTTTGCCAGGTTGCAAAGATGACAAAGGGCTTCCCAGATGGGAAAAAAAAAAAAAAAAGAAAAATGTACAAAATGCTGCAGATATTAAAAAAAAAAGTGTGTATTTAGGAAATGATAACAAATCTCTGGAGGTTGCTAAAGGTATAGAATATACTGGGTTGTCACAAAAGTCATAACACAGTTTTTCTATTTTTTTTTGAGAAATATTTGCTATAGAGTACATACACTCATCAGAGAGACAGAAACCAAGAAATCACCCCCGCCCACTTCAAGGGAATGACCATGTCACAATCCTTTATCTGCCATTCTCCTTTTGGGATTTTGGGCATTGCCACAAACACATCCGGCATGAGTTTTAAGCCACTGGGTCCAGGACCCAAACTGCAGTTGACCATGTGGGAGTTCAGTGAGGTAACCATATGCCATCTGCTGGTCCCCATTGTCTATGTTTTTCAGAAGTCATTTATTTGTATAAAGAACAAAAATCAATCCTCAATATATTACCCACTTTGTTTGATAACCTTTTGCTATCTTTCAATGAGCTTCGTAATTCCTCAATTATAGGCCTTGTCCTTCTCAGTGAAAGACTGAACAAGGTACTGATTTACAGCCTCATCTGAATTGGATGTTATACCACACACAGAGCTCTGAAGTGAGTGAAACAAGTGGAAGTATGATGGCGCAAGGTCAGGCGAGTGTGATGGGTGTGGCAACATATCCTTTCCAAGCTCCAATAATTTCTGACAGGTGATCACGCTTGTGTGCAGTCTCACATTGTCATGATGGAATGGAACTCATTTACAATCAACAAGCTCTGGATATTTCTGGATGATGGATTTGTTCAAACCACCCAATCGCCAACAGTACACATTCAATCTGATTGGTTCTTTGGTAGGACCTCGAAAAACACGACTGTTTAAAATCCCACCACGATGAGGACATTCCTCTGATGAATGTCTACTTTCGATATCATCTGAGCTGAGTCATCACGTCAGGACCAAGATGGTTTGTGCAGCACGTTGTTGTAAACAACCCATTTCTCATCATTAGTTATCAGTCGCTTCAAAAAAGGATCGTTTTCCTCATATTTAATGAGCATATCACAGATGTTAATATGTGCTGTCAAATCAGCTTCTTTGAGTTCATGAGGAACCCAAAAATCAAGCTTACTTACGTATCACAGTTTCTTCTTCAGGTGGTAGTGAATGCTTGAATGATGGGGTGTTCAGCATTTCTGCAATTTCTCATGTCACGTACCACGGGTTTGACTTGATCAGTGTCTTTATTTTGTCATCATCAACCTCAGTGGGCCTTTCTGACCAAGGAATGTTGTTGAGATCAAAATCACCATCATGGAATTTCGTGAACCATTGTTGGCACCAATGTTCTTGTAGAGCATTGTCACCAGAAACTTTATAGAAACTTTCACAAGTTTGATACTCATTCTTCCCTTTACAGAAGTAAAATAGAAAAATATGGCAAAAATGCAGAGCGTGGTCTTCCATCTTCAATCTGTTGTAAAATCTCCAGAACATAACCAAATTGTTTAACTTTTTTTTTTAGAATGAAACTAGAACTGTCAGCAGTTGAATGATATAACAATAACATAGATGTGAATGACTCTAGTAAAAATGAACTAGTGCCATCTGTTGCAAAAATGTATCATCATTTTTCCAACAACCTAATGAAAAGGGGAAACAATTGGAGATGGGATGAGAAAATAGGTTTGATTCAAATTGTAGAAATGTACCTATATGTACCAAGTTGTGAGGACACTATAGTTGCTTACCCAACAGCTTGTTCGATTTTGTTCAGGTGTCAGGTAATCAGCGCTTCAAGAGAGACTGGGCTCCTCCCAGTGCCAGATGAAACATTATTAGTCCTAACCAATCTCATGACAATTTTATGACATTTCTCCAGTCACTGAATGGTTTTGTATAAACATACAATAAATTTCTTTTCAATCTGAGAAGGAAATCTGTCAAGGAGATTTTAGGAAAGTTTTCATCTTTCTTTAATAAGGACAAAGGAAAAGCCAATTCTATGATTATATTATTCATAGAGCTTTGGCGGCCATCTTGGGATGACATGGGGAGAAACTGATATTAACAGAAATGCTGAAAAAAGGGTGAGTAGAAAAAAAGATCCTGGATTCCTGATGCATGTTTGAACTACTAGAGTCATTCTATCATTATGTTTCTTGCTATATAATTCAATAAATCTTTTATTATTTAAGCCATTAAGTGAAGTCTTCTCTTATATGCAGCCTAAAATATATGTAGGATTCAAACTTCTAGCAAATGCTTCCAGGAACATTTGTTAGTGACTTTACAGTATTGGGACCAGCAGATGGTATAATGGTTATGTCACTGGACTTTCATGTAGTAGACCATGGCTCGAGTCCTAGATCCAATGGCTTAGAACTCACACCAGGTTCATGTGTGTGCATGCCCAAAATCCTGAGAGGAAAATGGAGGAAAAGGGATTGTGAGCGTGGCCAGTTCCCCTAGGAGATGATTTCTCACTTTCTGTCTCCCTGTCTCTCTCTGTCTTTCCAGTGAGCACACATGCCTGATAGCAAAAATCTCTCTTAAAAAAAAAAAAAAGAATGCTTGGTAGTGACTTTACACTGCTATATAAAGAAATTAACTGACCAAGGAAAACTTAATGCTTTGAAAAGTTCTGGAAAAATGATAGCACAGTGTACGTGATTGTCATATCTACATATAACACGAATATCTTAGAGTAGTAATAAAAGGGCAGTAACTTGTATAGGGTCTTAAAATAGAAAAAGTTGAGGCATATATGAAATAGAGAGAAAAATTATTTATGAGATCCAGAAAGACAAAAATATGAAATACAGTCAAAAGTCACAGAAGGCTGGGACCAGCAGATATCGTAATGATTACATCACCCGACTCCCACATAGTCGACTACGGTTTGAGTCTCGAACCTGGCAGCTTCAAACTCATGCTTGGTGCGTGTGTGTGAGTGCCCAAAATTACGAGAAGAGAATGGAGGAGAAGGGATTACAGTGTGGCCATCCCCCTGGGGAGTGATTTCTCATTTTGTCTGTTTCTCTCTGTGTCTCTGATGAGTGCATGTGTCCTACTGAAAAAACCTCTCTAAAAATAAATAAAAAGTCATAGAAGGCTAAGACTGGAAAGGGTCTTAGAAAGAATGTCTAGTATAACCCCCCCCAATCTTATAGATTGGAAATCAGTCTTAAAGAAGTTATTTGTAGGTCATCAAAGATTCTGCTATTAAAGGTGGAATCAGTACTTGGACATGATGTTCTGACTTCTTTGGGAATATTTTTTATTATATTACACAGTTTCTTACTTTTTGTTATAAATACAGATCGTCTTACTAAGAGCAACTGTAACAAGAGTTGATCAGAAGACCTGGGAGACACAATTAGGTTTCAATTCTAATCTATTGCTAATGGCTCTTTGAAGGGCTTTGTTAAGGATTCTGAGACTTAACAGCCACCCCCCTCAAAAAAAGAGAGAAAAAGTAATTTTTAAATTATGTCTATCATGGGAGTGGGATGGGAGAAATGCCAGGTAATTATTTTCCATGGACAGAAACCACCTAATGGGGAAAGAGAAGTGGAAAATAGAAGGAAATAAATGCATCATTTGTAATTTATGACTGACCTCATTTTGGCTTAGCTTATATTATCAAAATTTGTTCTTTTGAAAAAGTCATTCAATTTTAGATTAGATTACCCAAATCTTTCCTTTTTCAGCTTTAATTTCCTTTGAATTTATTTTGCTCTTTTGGACAGTAGATATCCTTCTTATTCAGTATTTGAGATTACACAATACTATTATTCAGTCACCTTGATTCTTTTCAAGTAGAAAGTTAACTTTTTTCATCACCAGAAGGCAAGTGTACTAGCTAGATTGATGGAAAGACAAAGAGAGAAAGAGGGAGAAGAAGAAAGCACTCCCTAGTGGGGTGTGGTCACACATTGCAATCCCCTTTTCTCCATGTCTCAAACTTGTTGAAATTTTGGGCAAACATATAAATGAGCCCATTATGTTTTTCAAGCTATCAAGACTAGGATTAGAACTGTGTTCAGCCATGTGGAATCCAGCTCCCTCAACTATTAGGTCATGGAGCCAGTCCAGAGGGTTCATTTTTTAAAAATTCTTTTAAATCACTGCTATGCACATTTGTTGAAAAGAAAACACATCACGTAAAATTTTGCTTATGTTCTCAAGTAAATAGGCATTTATTAGTATAGTGCATTTCTTTTCAATGAAAATCATCACAGATTTTCTTTAAACATTCACTCAGTTGGAATCAGGTACATAAGTAAAAAGATTCTAGAATAGGATTATTTCAATGACTACTATTAATTCATATATAAAGCATATGAGAGAATCTTTGCATTTTCTAAGATTAACATTGTATAGACATAATTATTATCTTTTATAATGTCATTTTCATTTTTCTAAATATTTCCCATGACCTAATGATTTATGTAATGCTTCAGTTTTATTCTTAGTTTTTCATTATAGATATCCATTGTATTTTTAAGAAGAATTATTTATTGTCATTATTTTTTTGAGAGAGAGATTTTCACTGTAGGGTGCGTGCGCTCGCCAGACAGACAGAGAGAGACATAGAGACAAAAAGCGAGAAATCACCCCCCAGGGGGGATGGTCACGCCACAATCCCTTCTCCTCCATTCTCCTCTCGGGATCTTGGGCACACACGCACATGTGCTCGGCGTGAGTTTTAAGCCACCGGGTCCGGAACACGAACCGTGGTCGACTACGTGGGAGTCCAGCGACATAGCCATTATGCCAACTGTCGGTTCCCTATTGTCATTGTTTTTCAATTTTGACCAGAGAGAGTCAAAGAGATAGAGAGAGAGTAAACTCCCAGGTCTGGGATTTGAACCACGGTCAGCCATGTGGAAATCCAGTGCCTTTCACTGCCATGCCACCTGCCAGCCCCTCCATTGTATTTTTAAAAGACCCATACTATTTCCCCTATATGACTTAACATAAAATTACATTTTCTGCAAATGATGTCATTTATTTATCAATTTTTCCACTTCCTGATATTTGGGAGTTCTCAAGGCCACTGCAGATCTTTCTAGAAGTCACTTTTAAAGAATTATGCTTTACTTTAAAGCTCTTGAGCAACTTGTGGAAAATTCTTGGGATAAACAAGGAAAAACACTAAATAGATGAAAGAAAACTGTAGTTTCTTTAAAGTTAATCAAACAGAATTCTCTGGCTCTCTTGGCAATCAGTATGACCCAAATGGCCATTTTCACCTCAGTACTTGACATTTTATATGGTATATACTTTATAATGATATATATAAAGAGGAAAAACAACACAATCCTTCAACTGTTAGAGAACTCTTTTGACACATGAAAGAAAAATGTATACCCAGTAGTACAACACTAGCATTGAGATCTACACAAGTACTCTAAAAACCTAGTTAAAAAAATCCCAAATCTGTACTCTGTGTACACAATTAGGTTTGAGAATATTGCTATATAATAACAGAAAATACCAGCTGGACTATTTGAAATCTCCAGTGTCAATAAGAGCAACAGAAACAGTTCCCCTAGGAGATGATTTCTCACTTTCTGTCTCCCTGTCTCTCTCTGTCTTTCCAGTGAGCACACATGCCTGATAGCAAAAATCTCTCTTAAAAAAAAAAAAAAGAATGCTTGGTAGTGACTTTACACTGCTATATAAAGAAATTAACTGACCAAGGAAAACTTAATGCTTTGAAAAGTTCTGGAAAAATGATAGCACAGTGTACGTGATTGTCATATCTACATATAACACGAATATCTTAGAGTAGTAATAAAAGGGCAGTAACTTGTATAGGGTCTTAAAATAGAAAAAGTTGAGGCATATATGAAATAGAGAGAAAAATTATTTATGAGATCCAGAAAGACAAAAATATGAAATACAGTCAAAAGTCACAGAAGGCTGGGACCAGCAGATATCGTAATGATTACATCACCCGACTCCCACATAGTCGACTACGGTTTGAGTCTCGAACCTGGCAGCTTCAAACTCATGCTTGGTGCGTGTGTGTGAGTGCCCAAAATTACGAGAAGAGAATGGAGGAGAAGGGATTACAGTGTGGCCATCCCCCTGGGGAGTGATTTCTCATTTTGTCTGTTTCTCTCTGTGTCTCTGATGAGTGCATGTGTCCTACTGAAAAAACCTCTCTAAAAATAAATAAAAAGTCATAGAAGGCTAAGACTGGAAAGGGTCTTAGAAAGAATGTCTAGTATAACCCCCCCCAATCTTATAGATTGGAAATCAGTCTTAAAGAAGTTATTTGTAGGTCATCAAAGATTCTGCTATTAAAGGTGGAATCAGTACTTGGACATGATGTTCTGACTTCTTTGGGAATATTTTTTATTATATTACACAGTTTCTTACTTTTTGTTATAAATACAGATCGTCTTACTAAGAGCAACTGTAACAAGAGTTGATCAGAAGACCTGGGAGACACAATTAGGTTTCAATTCTAATCTATTGCTAATGGCTCTTTGAAGGGCTTTGTTAAGGATTCTGAGACTTAACAGCCACCCCCCTCAAAAAAAGAGAGAAAAAGTAATTTTTAAATTATGTCTATCATGGGAGTGGGATGGGAGAAATGCCAGGTAATTATTTTCCATGGACAGAAACCACCTAATGGGGAAAGAGAAGTGGAAAATAGAAGGAAATAAATGCATCATTTGTAATTTATGACTGACCTCATTTTGGCTTAGCTTATATTATCAAAATTTGTTCTTTTGAAAAAGTCATTCAATTTTAGATTAGATTACCCAAATCTTTCCTTTTTCAGCTTTAATTTCCTTTGAATTTATTTTGCTCTTTTGGACAGTAGATATCCTTCTTATTCAGTATTTGAGATTACACAATACTATTATTCAGTCACCTTGATTCTTTTCAAGTAGAAAGTTAACTTTTTTCATCACCAGAAGGCAAGTGTACTAGCTAGATTGATGGAAAGACAAAGAGAGAAAGAGGGAGAAGAAGAAAGCACTCCCTAGTGGGGTGTGGTCACACATTGCAATCCCCTTTTCTCCATGTCTCAAACTTGTTGAAATTTTGGGCAAACATATAAATGAGCCCATTATGTTTTTCAAGCTATCAAGACTAGGATTAGAACTGTGTTCAGCCATGTGGAATCCAGCTCCCTCAACTATTAGGTCATGGAGCCAGTCCAGAGGGTTCATTTTTTAAAAATTCTTTTAAATCACTGCTATGCACATTTGTTGAAAAGAAAACACATCACGTAAAATTTTGCTTATGTTCTCAAGTAAATAGGCATTTATTAGTATAGTGCATTTCTTTTCAATGAAAATCATCACAGATTTTCTTTAAACATTCACTCAGTTGGAATCAGGTACATAAGTAAAAAGATTCTAGAATAGGATTATTTCAATGACTACTATTAATTCATATATAAAGCATATGAGAGAATCTTTGCATTTTCTAAGATTAACATTGTATAGACATAATTATTATCTTTTATAATGTCATTTTCATTTTTCTAAATATTTCCCATGACCTAATGATTTATGTAATGCTTCAGTTTTATTCTTAGTTTTTCATTATAGATATCCATTGTATTTTTAAGAAGAATTATTTATTGTCATTATTTTTTTGAGAGAGAGATTTTCACTGTAGGGTGCGTGCGCTCGCCAGACAGACAGAGAGAGACATAGAGACAAAAAGCGAGAAATCACCCCCCAGGGGGGATGGTCACGCCACAATCCCTTCTCCTCCATTCTCCTCTCGGGATCTTGGGCACACACGCACATGTGCTCGGCGTGAGTTTTAAGCCACCGGGTCCGGAACACGAACCGTGGTCGACTACGTGGGAGTCCAGCGACATAGCCATTATGCCAACTGTCGGTTCCCTATTGTCATTGTTTTTCAATTTTGACCAGAGAGAGTCAAAGAGATAGAGAGAGAGTAAACTCCCAGGTCTGGGATTTGAACCACGGTCAGCCATGTGGAAATCCAGTGCCTTTCACTGCCATGCCACCTGCCAGCCCCTCCATTGTATTTTTAAAAGACCCATACTATTTCCCCTATATGACTTAACATAAAATTACATTTTCTGCAAATGATGTCATTTATTTATCAATTTTTCCACTTCCTGATATTTGGGAGTTCTCAAGGCCACTGCAGATCTTTCTAGAAGTCACTTTTAAAGAATTATGCTTTACTTTAAAGCTCTTGAGCAACTTGTGGAAAATTCTTGGGATAAACAAGGAAAAACACTAAATAGATGAAAGAAAACTGTAGTTTCTTTAAAGTTAATCAAACAGAATTCTCTGGCTCTCTTGGCAATCAGTATGACCCAAATGGCCATTTTCACCTCAGTACTTGACATTTTATATGGTATATACTTTATAATGATATATATAAAGAGGAAAAACAACACAATCCTTCAACTGTTAGAGAACTCTTTTGACACATGAAAGAAAAATGTATACCCAGTAGTACAACACTAGCATTGAGATCTACACAAGTACTCTAAAAACCTAGTTAAAAAAATCCCAAATCTGTACTCTGTGTACACAATTAGGTTTGAGAATATTGCTATATAATAACAGAAAATACCAGCTGGACTATTTGAAATCTCCAGTGTCAATAAGAGCAACAGAAAAAATTAAGCCGACTCCATCAAGAATGAAAATATGGAAACTCAGGAACTCCTGGTGACCATAAACATATACCTTTATGACTCTGACAATTTACATACAGTTTATGCAATCAGCAAGTTTAATAAATATGATTATTACTCTCAAGTTGAAACAAATGTTCTTGGCTAAGAGCAAAGAATTGTTATCATGCAGATGGTATTACTTTTTCTTGCCAATTTCTGTTCATAAAACTCAATCAATGCTTTGCTTTAAAAATGTCAAATAACTCAGATTTCAGGATAATACATACCAGCTAATCTGTTTTGCGTATCTCCACCCTATCACTACCCACTCTAGAAGCTCAAACAAGGTTTGTTTCACAAATAAGAGAAAAAAACTATTTTTCTTCCTGCTACATGGTTGTATCTATAATTCTGCATTTCAATATCTTATAAAAGATGATCATAATTCAAAGTAGTAATATGCCCCAGATTACTAAGCTACAGCATAAAAACACACACAACATATATATGTATATATGCACACGTATCTCCACTAATTCAAAACACACAGACACATGTAACATAGATATATAAATATATCCACTGCTCTATTCTAATATAATTATATATATATATAATTTTTATGTTACATATATATAAAATTTATAGAACAATTTTTATTCATTCTGAATCTGCCAAGAACATAAAAATATTTGATAATCTGACATTTGAACAAGTTTTTTTTTTTCCAGTGTGGTATTAAGAGCTAGAATTTATTTTTAAGAATTTTACATTTTAATTTTATTTATTCTTATTTTTTTAATTTGCTACAGGGCATGTGTGTTTACCAGAGAGAGACAGAGAGAGAGAAAGAGGCAAAGTGAGAAAACAAACCGCCAGGTCTAGGACTCAAACTGAGGTCTGCCATGTGCGAATCCAGCGCCTTAATCACCATGCCACCTCCTAGACCTAGAATTCTTTTCTTTTTTTTTTTTTAGTTTTGTTATTGGGTATGTTGTACTCACCAGAGAGAGTTAAAGAGCGGGAAAGTGAGAAATCATGTCTCTGGGAGGGATGGTCATGCTACATCCCTTCTCTATTCCACTCATGGAATATTGAGCATGCATGGACATGTGCCCTGAATGCTTTTCAAGCTCTCAGGTCCAGGATTTGAACTGTGACGCCAGCTATGTGGGATCCAGCAACCTTAATCACCATGATACCAGCTGGTCCAAGAGCTAGAATTTAAAACACCTAACAACTTGGGTTTAAATCCTAGATCTGCCACTTACATGCTCTATACCATTGGTTAAGCTACTTAATTTCTCTAGCCTCAAGTTTTTATCTGTAAATTTGCAATAGCATATATATGGCTCTTCTGAATATTAAAAAAGGCATTAAATATATAAAACTCTTAGCATAATGTCTGCATCAGGTAAATATTTAACACAATATCAACAATATTAACTTAGTTATTAGAGATAATAACAACTATACACACACACACACACACACACACACACATATATATATATATATATATATATCCCCTCTCCTCTATTCTCTTCTTGGGATTTTAGGCATGCAAGCACACACGCCTGGTGTGATTCTCAAGCCACCAGATCTAGGACTTCAATCACAGTCAGTCATGAGGGACTGTGCCCAACCATCACACCACATGCAGGCCTCCAAACTATTTTTCATTTTTTTTTCACCTTGTTTATTGTAGAAAATGTTCCTCATGATTTTCCTCTAATTTATTTCAAGATGTGAAAGAGATCTGCAAGGGACTGAAGCAGTTACATTATACAGATACTCTTTGCCATAGTGATGGTGTTATTTTCCAATAAATCCAATGAACTTGAAACTATCTTCAGATGAAAACATATTTGGGTCAGCCCCATGGCATAGTGGTTAATTGCTGTGTGGTGGGAGCTGGATCACACATGGCCAATTACAATTCAAATGTCAACATTGGGAGCTTGAAATGCATGCTAGACATGTGAATACATGTCCCAAATCTGGATAGGATGGAGAAATGGAGGAGAAGGGATTGTGATGTGAGCATGCTCCATTGAGTGATGCTTTCACTCTGTCTTTCTAGTGAGTACACAGCCTCTCTGGCAATAAAAAAGAAAGAAAAAAGAAAAGACATTTAATACATCTAACCTGTTGAACAGTCTACCTTAAACATCTACAAAATGCTTTTTTTAGCCTAAGTTTGGGTAAAATCCAACACAAAGCATATGTTGTAATAAAGCATTGAATAACTAAATATTGTACACAGATGGACATTTTGAAGACATGGTGGGATGCAAAACCAAAAAATGCTGGCCACACAGTACACTGTAGACCATTGTTAGTTTACCCTGCGATAGTGTGGCTGACTGGGAGCTGCAGCTTGCTGCTGCTGCCTGGCATGGAGAGAGTTATCATATCACCAGACCAGAAAAGATCAAACTTCAAAATTTTCTGTACAGTTCTACAGAATGTGTATTGCTTTCGAACCATAGTAAAGCCAACCTCATTGTAGGTTGAACCAATGTAAGTCGTTGGTCATTTGTATTCTATATCCATGGGCCCAACAGCTGATTTCCAATGGCAAGGGTTCCCATTATTTTCTTCCCTCAAACACATCAGAAGGCCATCATGCACATCTTGTCAATCATCTGCTTTGTAGTCTTCTGTAGGAATAGGACAAACAATGCAGGGATAGGACTGATCCTGTGCTCCTTGTCTATACACATCAGTCACCTGCCACTGCCCTCTTCCACCCTAAGACAGCAACCCTTCAGCTAGAGGTCAAAAGATTTGCTCTTTCTTGCACAAGAACAACAAAGGAAAAAACTGTCTTAGTAGTGCATAGCATGAATTTTTAGCAAAACCTCTGAGAAACTGCTAAATTCCTAAAACTTCAATTCTCCAGTGAAGTTGCTACTTCCTAAGTGACACTAAGAAAAAAAAATGTGAAATTTGATGAGGATTCTGTACTCCAGAAACAACTCATTCCATCCTCTTTAATCTCTTCTTCCCCTATGTTCATCTCCCTACATATTCTCTCTCCCTCTTCTAACTAGTTCACTGATGTAAAAATTTATGCAATAAAAAAGCATGCACAATAATGCTCAGTGTAGTATTGTTTGCAATATAGAATATGTCCATCAAGGAAAACAGTTAAATAAGAAATTTGACATACATACCATGCTACAGTTTTAAAATGCTGGCAGATTTACATGTAATGAAATAAAATAACCTCAAAATATATTAAGTACAAAAGTCCGTCACAGAAAAATATCTGTAGTGTATCACTTTTTGTTTAATTTTTTTTAAGAGGGAGATTTTTTTGCTATAGGGTGTATGCATTCACTAGAGAGACAGAGAGACAGAAAGCAAGAAATCATCCCCGGGGAGAGGGCCATGCCGCAATCCTCCTGGGAAGATGGCCAAGCCTCAATCCCTTTTACTTCATTCTCCTCTTGGGATTTTGGGCACACATGTACATGCACCTGGCGTGAGTTTAGAGCTACTGGTCTGGGATTCGAACCATGGTCAACTACATGGGAGTCCAGTGACATAACCATTATGCCACCGGCTGGTTCCTGTTTGTTTTACTTTCCAGAGGGTGTGTGCACTCACCCTGAGAGAGAGAATGTTCCCCAGTGGGGCATATCATCCTGTAATTCCTTCTCCTCCATTTTCCATCCTGTCATGATTTTGGACATACACACACATGTACTTGGTATATTTTTAAAGCTACTGGGGTCAAGATTTGACTCATAGTTGGCCATATGGGACCCAGCTCTTTTAAGCACTAGGCAATAGGGCTAACCCTATAGAATATAACCTTTGATAAAAAATTATTCAAAATTCTAAATGTTGACATTCAATCATATATCACTTAATGAGAGGGATACATTCTGAGAAATGTATTGTTAGGTAATTTCATTTTGTGCAAATATCATATTATGTACTTACACAAACCTAGATGTTATTTGGAATTTATTAGGCCACTGTCAAACATGTGGTCCATCATTGACTAAAATGTCAATATATAGAACATGACTGTACATAAATATTTAGTTAGAAATCTGAAAAGAGGGCCAGCAGGTGGCATGGAGTTTGTGGTGCTGCATCCTACGTGGCTGACTCTGCAGTTTGAGTCCTGGACCCAGAGGCTTGAAAATTACACCAAGTGTGCTGGCATATGTACCCAAAATCTCATGAGAAGTTGGAGAGAAGGGATTGTGCCATGGCTATCCCCGCTGGGAGGTGATTTCTCACTTTCCATCTCTCTCTCTCTCTGTCTCTCTCCAGTGAGTGCATGTGCCTATAGCAAAAACATAAACAAAAACAAACAAGATTCTGAACAGATATTACTTTGGTTAGAATGTTTGTTTCCTTCAAAACTTTTGTTGAAATGCAATTGCCATTGTAACAATACTAAGAGGTAAGACCCAGGCCAGCTCCTTAGGGTAGTGGATAAGAACTATGTGGAGGGAGTAGGATCGCACAAGGCTGACCTCAGTTCAAATCATGACCCCCGAGGCTTGAAAAACATATCAGGCATGTGCGCATGCGTGCCTGGCCAGGCTCTTGACAGGTAGGACGAATGTAGAGAGGATTACAGTGTGATCAGGCCCCACAAGAGGGCACTTTCTCTCCCTACCTGCCCCCTGCCCTTCTCCCCACCCCTTCACCTTGTGTTTTCCTGTGTATGTACCCTCTGCTATTAAAAAAAAAAAAAAAAAAAAAGGGGGGGGACCTGAAAGCGGTTACGGGGATATGGCATATGTACCCAAAATCTCATGAGAAGTTGGAGAGAAGGGATTGTGCCATGGCTATCCCCGCTGGGAGGTGATTTCTCACTTTCCATCTCTCTCTCTCTCTGTCTCTCTCCAGTGAGTGCATGTGCCTATAGCAAAAACATAAACAAAAACAAACAAGATTCTGAACAGATATTACTTTGGTTAGAATGTTTGTTTCCTTCAAAACTTTTGTTGAAATGCAATTGCCATTGTAACAATACTAAGAGGTAAGACCCAGGCCAGCTCCTTAGGGTAGTGGATAAGAACTATGTGGAGGGAGTAGGATCGCACAAGGCTGACCTCAGTTCAAATCATGACCCCCGAGGCTTGAAAAACATATCAGGCATGTGCGCATGCGTGCCTGGCCAGGCTCTTGACAGGTAGGACGAATGTAGAGAGGATTACAGTGTGATCAGGCCCCACAAGAGGGCACTTTCTCTCCCTACCTGCCCCCTGCCCTTCTCCCCACCCCTTCACCTGTTTTTTTCCGTTGGATGTACCCTCTGCTATTAAAAAAAAAAAAAAAAAAAAAAGAGGTGGGACCTGTAAGACGTTATCGGGCTATGAGATGGATTAATGCACTTATCACAGGTGTGGATTCTTTATGGTGGCACTGAGTTCATTACAAAAGGGAAAGTTTGACCCCTTTTTATCGTTCTCTCCTCACCCCTTTCTTGTCTTCTACAGTGTGATGATGCAGCAAAGAGACCCTCACCAGATGCTAGCATCTTGACAATGGACTCCCAGCCTCCAGAACTCTGAGCCAATACATTTCTGTTCATTACAAATTACCCAAACACAGGTATTATATTACAGCAGCACAAAATAAATTGTGACAGGATATATGCCAATGCGTTCCTTGCTAAGCGAGTACTTTCAAGAAAAAGAACACCACTAAAGTTGCATAAAGAGGAATTTTCCCATATTCCTAATTTTAAAAATATTTTGCTACATAAATATATTTGTCTATTAATTATATTGTAAAACTCTACATTTAAAAAAATTCTCAGCAGAAACCTAGGAAAACATGGAAAAAAGTTCTTCATTTCTAGAGTGTGTGTGCACTTACAGAGAGTTGGTGGGAAGCACCACCCAATGGAATGTGGTCAATCCCTTCTCCATCTCTCCAACCTGTTGGGATTTTGAGAATGCAAGTGAATATGCCTGATGTGTTTTCCAAACTGCTGGGATGGGATTTAAACCATGGTTGGTCATATGGAATCTTATTTCCTTACCCACTAAGTTACAGGCCAGTCTTAGAGAAAATTTTTAAGAAGTACATGTAATTTCACAACTCAATGTTCACCACTATAAAAAACTGGTATTACCTTCCAATGGATTTCTATGCAGAAAGACATACATAAAAATTTTAAAATATAACTGAGTCTCTTCTCATTGACCTGTTACCCCAAAGAATTTAAAATATCGAAACAAATATTTTTGATTCCTATAAAAAAAGCAGCACTAAGAACTATGAGACAAAGTAGGCTGTGACTTCTACCTGCTCAGCTTAAAGCTCAACTGACGATGTGACGCATAAAGCAGGGATCCTCTGGCCACACACACACGTACACACACACACACACACACACACACACACACACGTTTTCTGTCTTTCTATCCCAAAGTGTGGTCAGGGAAGTTTAATTTTGCTGGGAGCCTGCATTGTTTCCCAAGTTACTGACCTAATCCCTAAGGCTTCTCTCTGCTCATTTCCTGTATGACCTCAGAATGTGTCACTGTAAATTCCATAGTAAGATGGTATTTGCACACTTTGGAGTATGGATTTTGCTATGTAACACAAATAAGTGTGGTGGACACGATCCTAGAAGTCTGTGGGCCTCAGTTTCCTCCTCTCTAAATTGACCTCTATAGTCTCTTCCAGTGTAGTCTGTAATTTACTAGAAACCACAAAGACTCAATGCCAAGCTGACCACCATATAATGGCCTGCTCTCAGAATTCTCAAATAAGTCCAAAAGTGTCTGCAAAATGACCTCAGTCCTTTACGTGTGTGGTACTCGCCTCCATTCTGCAGATCACTCACCAGATGGTGAAGGCCCATCTCTCTGTCTAACAACACCTACATATTGTTTTTTGCCACTCACTACTCAAAGTTGTAAAACCTGTGGGAGCAAGGGCTCAACTGAAAAATATGGCTTTCTCCTCAGGAAAAAGCTGCAGGGCAAAACAGGGGTTCCAAGCAGCTATCATGTGAGAGGGATGACATGGATGATCCCTGGTTTTGATCTTCTTTGAAGTTTTTCAAAAATAAACTTGAATCCGTACTAATCCTGACAAGCATGGATGTCAGATTCACAAGGGAGAAATGCTAAGCTTTCCCAATATTTTAGATATTCTATCTAATCTTATAGATAGTGAAACAAGCTATAATTTAAGATCCAAGTGATAAATATAAAGAGGTAACACATAAATATATTGGGTTGTTGGAAAAGTCATGATGAATTTTCTACATTTTTCTATGCAAAAATGCATCGTGACTTTTCCAACAGCCCAATATAATGTAATCCCCAATATAAGTGAATAGGTAAAATTGTAAAGATAAAATCATGGTGTGATACAACCTATCAAGGATTGGGAAAGAGAAGAATAACAAAGGTCTTTATAAATATTACAATAATTTTACATGTTAGATTTTGCTAACCCAACAGGGATATATTAAGTTCAAGTAAAAATTAATAGATCGGGACCAGCAATTAGCATAATGGCTATGTCACTGGACTCCCAAGTAGTTGACTGTGATTCAAGTCTCGGACCCAGTAGCTTAAACTCACGCCGGGCGCCTGTGCATGTGTGCCCAAGAACCCAAGAGGCGAATGGAGGAGAAGGGATTGCGATGTGGCCACCACCTCTGCGGGGGATTTTCTCATTTTCTGTCTCTCTGTCTTTTGGTGAGCACCTGTGCCCTACAGCAAAAACCTCTCCAAAAAAATTAATAGGTTATTGAGTATTATGATTAGAAACTTATTGTCTACAGAACAATGAGGAGCAAGCATAAAGTCCTACCATCTCCAAGCAGCATTCAGAATTTTAAATAATGCCACCATCACAGTATGAAAAATCATTTATTTTTTATTTAAAACAATGAAAAACTATCAAAATGAATGGCATCTAAGTCAAATACATTTAAATAATATTTTATGGAAGCTACAAAACTATTCAGATAAGTTACTTGACTTCAGTCATTGCTGTTCTTTATTATAAAAGAGAAACCACAGAGATGCTGAATTTTTCAGGAGGAATAACTTCCTGTTGTTTAGATTCACTTTCTTTGCTTTTTTAAAAAATGATTATTTAACTTTATTTATTTTAATTTGACCAGAGAGGGACACTGAGAGAGAGGGAGAGAGAGAAAGTGAGAAAGGAAGCCACCAAGTCCAGGATGTGAACTGTGGTGAGTCATGTGGGAGTCCAGTGCCCTTAACCACCTGCTGGCCCCTAGATTCACTTTCTATAAATATCTATGATAAGCAGCATAAAACTAGGTTTGTTTTTAGCAGTAATGTGTGAATACTTTTCAATATTAATTTGGATTTTAAGTAAGTATGTTGTCAAATATTCTTCATTTTAAGGTCTAGAAGTATGAGGTAAGAAAAGTGGGTTTGTTAGTTAACCTGTCTATTAAAGTTCACCCTTTCTGTATGCATTTTCTCTACCCTTCTCCATATAGTCATATGATTTTCACTGGATGTTTGAATTACTAAACAGTTTTCTACAACTTTTCCTCAGATTCTTATTTATTCTATTAGTGCCTTAGTCTCTCAGAGTATTTATATATTAAAGGCCCATAGTAGTATGAAACAGAACCCAAACACACAATCTCTCTCTCTCTCTCTCTCTTTTTTTTTTTTTTTTTGATAGATTTTTACTATAGGGCTCATGCATTTGCCAGAAAGATAGACAAAGATATAGAAAGCGAGAAGTCACTCCCCCAGGGGGGATGGCCACACTGCAACCCCTTGTCCTCCATTCTCCTCTCGGGATTTGGGCATGCACACACACTCACCCAGTGTCAATTTAAACCACTGGGTCCAGGACTTGAACCATATAGATTATGTGGGAGCCCAGTGACATAGCCATTATGCCAACTGCTGGTCCCCAGAACCTACAATCTTTACACCACTATTCGACCATGTTCCTAATGTAGCCCATTACACTTTTTAATAGTTGATAGTAAAATAGGACTCCTAGTGCAACAAGCAAAGAATGTTCCTTAACACCTTAACATGCTAGTAAACAGCTTTCATTCAACATCCTTACTTAACAATGAGACAAATCAGAAAGAAGAAAAGGCTGCCTCCTCTCTCCAGTACTGATATGCTGCTGAGAAAGTTCTAACCTAAGCAAAATATCATAAGAGCCAAAACTGCAGTAGAAATATTAGAAAGGGAAGAACAAAGTTATTATGCTTCTAGATGACAAATCTGTAACTTAAAATTTAGGAAAATCAATGAAAATATATAAATTATAACATTATAAAATACGTATGTACACCCAATAGATTTTCTGTAACCACTCGGAAAATGGAAGAATGATCCCATCTAGAATAGTCATAAAAATACATAAAACATGCAGAAATAAATCAAGAATTGAAAATGTTACATAAATAATATTGCAAAAACATTATTGGATAGTTTTAGAAACTTAAAAAAATACATTGGGTTTCTAGCATGGAATAAGTCAACATTATAAAGATATCAGATCTTACATTAATCTGTAAGTATAGCAGTTACTTTTTCCTTACATGTTAAAAGGGTTTTAATTATACAGTTTGAATTATGATGTCTACTTTTTCTTAAAGGCATTTTTCTTGGAACCCTCTGATGACTCTTTCTAATTTAGGCTGCCTGCTTTCTAGGTCTACTACCTTGTTGTCATGCTGGGATTTATTTTCATAAGACACCTGGGTTGGTTCCAGTGTGCTTTGTACCCTAGGTTAACCTCTGTATAGAACTGTTGCTTTGTTTTGCTTTAAGATAGCTGCAAGTAATACCTTTTTTTTTTTAATTAGGAAGAGTCTGTAGAAGGTAAACCTGTACACTTGAGCCCTTACATGTTTAAATACAACAGTAGTTTATCCAAACACTTGATAGTCTGGCTATCCATTCGGGGTTCTAATTAATCTTTCTCAGAACTGAAACATTGCCTAGTTTGTCCCAGCTTCTAGCCTTGCTGATGACAAAGCTGATACCTTTGAAAGATCCTTTTCTGTCTTGAAGTTTTTAAGATCAATTTCTTATTCTTATTCTTGGAATTTCAAAATTTCAGCAGTACGTGTCTAGTTATGTTTCCTTTTTCTCCTTTTGGACATTGGATAAACTGTTTCAATCTGATGACTTAAATTACAATATTATTAAAGTAAAAAAAATTTTTCTTTGCCCTTTCCCTCTCTTTTATTTCCACCACATTCTTTTTATCCTTTTACTTTTCCATCATATTTTATATCCTTGATATTTTATTCTTTATTCTAGGAGATTTGCTTGGATCATTTAATACTTCAGCATGTTTGGTTGTTTTTATCCACCCTATTTTTTTCCAGTATCCTATTCCAATTTCATGGAAATCTGATCATAACTTATTGGATATATTCTCTTCTTGAATATATCTGAAATTTTAATATGTAATTTCTTTCCATATTTTTAATCTTTGTTACTTCTAGAAAACAGAAGACACATTTTTTAGAAAAATAAGTTTGTTGTGGGGAACCAGCAGTTAGCGTAATGGCTATATCGCTGGACTCCCATGTAGTCGACCGTGGTTCAAGTCCTGGACCTGGTGGCTTAAACTCATGCTGGGCACGTGTGCGTGCATGCCCAGGATCCCTAGAGGAGAACGGAGGAGAAGGAATTGAGGCGTGGCCATCCCCCCTGGAGGGTGATTTCTCGCTTTCTGTATCTCTGTCTCTCTCTGTCTGTCTGGCGAGCGCACACGCCCTATAGCAAAATCTTCTAAAAAAAAGAAAAATAAGTTTGTCCTTAGAAAAATAAGTTTTTCATTAGTTTCCTTTCTCCCATGCTACTGGTGTTCTTAAAACATCTAATGATCCTTTATTGACTAAGATTATTTATAATTTAATAACTAGGAATTTCTTAAGCAACTAGGCGGGGTTTCATAAGTAGCTGTGTAGTACTTGTTAATTCAAATTAAAACAAGATACTGGGTCAGCTCCATAGACTAATGGTTAAGGATTCCTTCTTAGAATCCTCTCCTACCTTGATGTGGGAATATCACAGTCCTCCTGCTTTCCTGCCTACTTCTCAGCCACTCAGTCCAACATCTTTGTTAGAGATCCCTTTCTTTATTCTCTCTCTCTATCATTGCCCCTGTGAATTCATTCACATACCATCCCAAACTACAATATCTACCTACGTACATGTTGGGAATCCAATTTACATTGCTCTTCTGCATTATACAAATTTCCCCCTGGATATGCACAGACACTTCATACTCCGTATTTCTAACACTGGTATTTTCTTGATCTGCAATTTTTGCTAGCTTATTGAGAGCAGAAGCCACCAACATTCATTTGGTCACTGAAGCCAGAAATCCAACCATGAGCCTCTATTCCTCCCCCTCTGAAGCCCAATGTCCTGTAAGTCAACAATTTCTGCCCATTTCATTATTTATTAACTACCGAATTGTCCTCTCATCTTAGTTCAAGCCCTCTTCGTTCCTCATGTGATTACTGCTCTAGGCTCTGAACTGGTTTTCCTGGTGCCTGTCTTTCCCCAGCCCTCTCTAATTCCATCTTCATATCGGCACTTTAGAAATCAGAGAGGTCATAGACTTCCAAGGACACTTCCACTATCCATCAGAGGCATAAAGTCTTCACATGAGAAGCATTATAGTTAAAAGGGATACACTTTTCATGAGGTGATTATAGGTGGCTAATGTGATAATCCATACATTAGCAGATACAGAGCCAAAATTGAGGCACCTAAATCCAGAAAATGCTTGTATTGGTGTTTAAAAATACATATATATTACAAAAATGAAAACAAAAAAAATGCTCAGAGAACTCATTCACTCTAAACTGTGTCAAAATGAAAGGATATAACATTTAAGGCTGACTATCCTTAACTAAAATTACTCCAGTGCTTTAAAAAATATGTATTCCAACTCCTTGGCATAATAGCCAAGACTTCTTAGCAGTTCATAGTAGCTTGATTCTCTTTAATTATCTCTCAGCCCTTCCCCATCATCCGCAGTGCCACCAACTGTAACAAATTTGGGACTCTCTCATGGCTTTCATGCTGCAGTATTTGCCTAACCACTGACCTCCCCCCCAACCACATGCATCTTTCCTCTCTAAGCTAACTAACTCCTCTACATTCTTAAAGCCTCAGATCAAGAATTTTCATCTCTTAAGAGAATCTCTGACCTTTTTTTTTTCTTTTCTCTTCTCTTCTCCTGTCTCAGAAAGGTACCTATGTAGCCATGGCATGCTGTAATGTAACTGACCATTTACCTGTCTGTGAAACATCTTGAGTTTCTGGACCTTTGAAATCAGGAACTGTCTTAATCTACTTCCCTGTCTCCAAGTCTGTTAGAATTAGCATGCAATACATGTTTGCTAGAGAGATGGATAACTGGATAACTTCAATCTATTATAAGAGGAGATGTCAAAGAGTTCATGGAAAATTGGAATTAAAATACAAATTTAGGTTGATACAAACATTTCTTTTTTGAAATTCATGCATAACTATTTTCATGATATGCATTTTCCATGAACTTTTTGAACTCCTTCACATTTTTTTCTTTTTTCAATGGTACAAACATATTCATTGGTTCCTGCACTAATAGTCATTTATTCTGCTAATTTCTGGGAACATGAATAATAAGACATGCTCCTTACCCTCAAAGAGCTCTTAATTACCATGGCATCCCCTTCCCGCCCCCC
>NW_006204037.1:1118675-1192157 GCF_000334495.1 Tupaia belangeri chinensis
AGTTGTATAGTCATTTCCTCAAAAGAATAGTAGGATGTCAACAGATGATGTATCTGTTAAGTCACTGGACTCCCACATGGCTGACCATGATTTGAGTCTTGGGCCTGGTGGCTTGAAACTCATACCAGGTATGAGTGCGTGCATGCCCAGAATCCCAGGAGAGTGGAGAAGGGATTGCTGCTTGGTCATCACTCCTTGGGAGGTCATTTATCACTTTCCCTCTCATTGTGTCTGTCTCTCTCTTTCTCTCTGGTGAGCATATGTGCACTAAGGCAAAAAAAAAAATAAAAGAAAAAGAATAGTAGGAAATCAACATACTATCATCTGTACTCCTAACAGTTCTTAAGCCATTGAGGAAACTCAACAAATATTTATATATTTATTTTGCTTTTAGGAGATAGTACAATGTCTTGCCGATTAATGCATAGTTTCCTTGGAGGTTCCAGCTGCCTGGACAACCTGGGTGTTATATTTTAAGCATATAAATTGTGGCAATTTATACATTTTCTGACATAGATGTGCAAAGTGGGCTGAGAGTAAAATTATGAGTTCAGAGAAAGAAAACAGAATGTTGTGTATGATTCCAGGTCATTAGCTCAGCTCTATCTGTGATACTGACTCCATCAAGGTATATAGATAAAATCGTATTGAGCTTTAGTCAATATGATGTGTTAGTTTCATGTTTGGGGACTTTAATGAATTATTTATTGATTTTTATATTTATAGATGTTCTTGTTTAGTATAAAATAAAGAAAAATGATAGGGCTAATATTTACTGAGCATTTATGTTGAACAAGCATGATTTTTGTTACTTTTATATGCACTTAAAACTCACTGAATCCTCACAACAACTCTTATATCCATTTTATTGCTAGGAAAATTGATGTAGAGACCTTCGGTAACTTGTCCACAGTAATCTGGCTACTTAGCATTGAACTGGAATTTGAACACTGGGATTTGTACTCTGTGTAATTTTTTTTTTTGTATTTTTTTTTTTTCTGCTATAGGCATGTGTGCTCACCAGACAGACAGAGACAGAGAGACAGAAAGCGAGAAATCACTCTCCAGGGGGGATGGTCACGCCACAATCCCTTCTCCTCCATTCTCCTCTCAGGATCTTGGGCACACACGCACATGCGCCCAGCATGAGTTTTAAGCCACCGGGTCCGGGATGCGAACTGCGGTCGACTACATGGGAGTCCAGTGACATAGCCATTACGCTAACTGCGGTCCCCTATAAAATCAGGTTTTTAATCTTAAATTTATCGTACGATAGTGGAATGAACTGAAGGTTGTCATTTTATCTTCTGAGTTTCACTATTTTCATACCCTTATAATCTATGAGGAAGGGCTTTTACATAATCTTTTATAAGCTGTAAAGTGTTACCCATTCAAGAATATCTTACACTATGCTAAGCTTATAATTATTTTAATTTGTGATAGGGCAGGGTGCTTGCTGGATAGAGACAGAAGCAGAAGGAGAAAGTGTGAAAGCACATGTCCCCTTCCTCCGGGGGTGGTCACGCCACAATCCCTTCTACTCCATTCTCCTCTCAGGATTTTGGGCATACATGTACATGTGCCCAGTGAGTTTTTCAAGTCACTAGGTTGGGGACTCAAACCACATAGTCGGCCCCATGGGATCCAGCTGCCTTAAACCACGCTACCTGGTTGACCCCTAAAATTATTTTTAGTAGCTGACAAAGAGAGTCTTCCAGAAAGTCCACATGAAGGCAAAGCGATGGGATGAGACACCAGCACTGAATGTTCAGACACCTCCAGATCAAATTAAGAAGTACATCTTATTGCTAAACCTGAAGGAGAGATTAAATAGGAAGACAGTGGGAAGCAAGATGCTCTGATGTCTGGGTATTCAGGGCTAATATAAATAATTTTCTTGATCAGCTTAAGAGTGTTAACAATTACTTGTGAGATCTGCAGAGTTAAAGTGGTTTCTGGTAAAAATAAAACTGCAAAAATGCAGTCACATTAAAAATGATCAGAACAATGTATAAAATTATATGTAGTTCTATCATCTATCTTCTTTTAAGAAGATTTTATGTTCTAGCCAGTTGCTATTAGCAATCATTTGATGAACACTGCTGATGTTTCATGCACTGGAAAAAGGCGACACCATGTCTAGTACATTTGGCATTAGCATAAGAGTTAGAACAGAACCTGAGTTCTGTCATAAGTTTTGTGCCTTGTCAATAAAAAGGTGGCCAAATCCCAGTGAGGAGATCTGTCTCTCCCATGATAAGAAGAATGTTGGTGCACTTGCCTCCTTTCCATCTTAAAAGAATGCCCTGAAGATTATTGAGACAATGTCTGTGTAGTTCTTTGCACTCTTTACCAGATAAACCATACACAGACATACTGGCAGGAGAAGTATTATCATTATCACTTTCATACATGAGAACAATTACAAGGAAAACAAACCTCAGGGGAAGTCTCACAGTATAAAAACTTCAGGTAGAGATGCCAAAAGTTAAAGGATAGGAAATGAAAACAGTAACAACAGTAAATTGTTGAATGGGTGAATTCAGCTAGTATTTGCATTCTATATAGATTTTCAGAAGGGCCCAGAATTTTAACAGCAGCCATGCTTGTTTTATTTACTTATTTATTTTTAAATTAATAAATGGTGATAAATTATGAGATGCTGTTAAATATGTTCTAGTTATAAGCATATGACAAACAATTGATGGACAAGTTGCTTCTCTCATCACCTTGTTGTAGCAAATAACTCTAATTTACAATATATGACCTTTAGTTCCCTAAAGGGTATTTGACAATGTCTTTTAGAAAGTATTTGTCATGAAAATTTATAACAAACTAAACAAAATTCAAATATCTACTAAATATATGAGAGTATTCACTTTTATTAGCAATGAGGGAAATGCAAGAATCTCACTATACACCCTTAACATTTGAAAAAAAATTGGGAAGTCTGATAAGGCTAGGTATGTTTGACCAGGCTATGAGGCAGCAGGGAATCATATACACTTCTTGTATACCTGGTCATTTTCTCTTTAATATGATATGGAAGAAACATGACCCAGAATTCTTGGTCTAGTGATATTCTTCCACAAAAGTGCATGCTTATGTGCATCAAGATACATGTACATGAATGTTTGAAATATCTTTATTCATAATTTACCAAAATGGAAATTCTCTAATGACATAACAAGAGTAGGCAAATAAACTGTGATTCCCTTAGATAATAGAACACTATAAATTCATTCATCACAAGCATTAGGATATCCAGTTTTTAGCTCATGCAACACTGATAAATCTACAAGTATAATATTGTACAAAAAGAGCAAAACCAAAGAGTACCCATAAGACAAGTCTATTTACATAAACTATGAGACAAAATAAATTGAACTCCACTGTTTTAAGAGGCATACATAAGTAATAAACCATAACTAAAAGAAAGAAAAGAAAAAAAAAGTCAGAATAGAGCTACCTCTTTGCAAAAAAGGAAGCAATAGTAGCATTTCTAAGGGTGATTACAATAGGCACTTATCTTAGGAATTTTTATTATACTTAACATTTATGTTTTATGTACTTTACATAAATGTTTTTGCATTTTATACAGATTAAATTCACAAATTCATTTCATTCATTCACAAATTCATTTCATTTCATTCAGGAATTAAAAACTTATAAAGAGATAATTTTAGAAGCCTAAAAAGATGAATTTTGGTGACCAGCAGTTAGTGTAATGACTATGTCACTGAACTCCCATGTAGCCAACTGCGTTTCGAGTCCCAGACCTGGTGGCTTAAAATCATTCCGGGCGCATGTGCATGCCCAAGATCCTGAGAGGAGAATGGAGGAGAAGGGATTGCCGCATGGCCATCCCCCCCGGGGGAGAGGGTGGTGATTTCTCGCTTTTTATCTCTCTGTCCCTTTCTGTCTTTTTGGCGAGCGCACACGCCCTATAGCAAAAACCTCTCTAAAATTAAAAAAAAAAAAAGATGAATTTTGTGGGACTTTTTACTTCTGTTTCATCTGTACCAATACAGAAAAAGGTCACCTGATAAATGTAACATGAGCAGTCTCCTTACATAACATATATTTGTTGAGAAAAAGCAGAAAGTGCAGATGGTAGAATGATAGTAAGGAGAAGAGCTTTAGACTTTTCTCCCCAAAAACGCCCAGTAATTCTGGCCTAACTGAAATTAAAGTCAAAGAAAACAGAGCACATTTAATTAAGTTTTACTCTTAATAATCTGTAAATTATGTTTGAAACATAAACAGACATGTGAGGGTTCTTCAAGATGTTGGACATAAATCTATTTTCATAATTTAAAAGCATACTTTGATTATGAATCTATTTTTAATGAGCTTTGACTATGTATTCTTTTCTTCCAGATGTTTGGTGTTGTATAGACAGCCTCCATCTCTCTTTATATGATTTAAAACATAGAGTATATTTATTTTACAAAATGGGAAAAAGTACAGAATTCAAATGGATTATGGGTTTATATAATGATGAATAATTGCATCTCATAAAGTCCAACACACAACAACTATTAAACTGATGAAGGTTCTCTTACTATTTTGCAAACCTAGAGCATTTTATCTTAATGTTTATTTATTTATTTCTTCTATTAGAAAGGGAGACAGAGAGAAAGAAAGATAGACAAATCCTCCTACAGGTCTTCATACTGTAATCAAGACATGATCTCACTTTCACCCCAGCCTCAGCCAGTCAGGATCACTCACAGGCATGTGCAAGCCCAGCGTCTCAGTGAGACTCAATGGAATATCCAAGACCTTTCCCTAAGGCATCAGCATTGTGGAGAATTGTGTTAATACTGTGACCCTGCGGCTAGCCAAAAGCATTTTATATTACTAAGACATTCTTAAGCAGGGCAATGAACAATACTGGTAGAAGAGAAAGCCCCCTAATTATGGACATAGGAAATATTCTGTACATAATAGGGTACTTCAATAAGTTCATGGGAAATGGAATGAAAGTTTATCTTGGTGCAATTCGTGTATGTTTTTATAGCATACATTTTCCATGAACTTTTTGAAGAACTCTTGTATGAAATGTATAAGAATCCCTGCTGAAGCAATTTATAGGAGGGAACACAGTGCATCAGTTGTGAGAATGGTCTCTGAAGTCAGGGTTGGATTTAATATAGGCTCTACCACTTACTTAGACAAGTCGTGGTACCTCTTCGTGCCTCAGTACCTACTTTCTGGTGTTCTTATAAGAACAAAAATAAATAATTCACGTAAAGAACTTAACAGAACACCAAGCACACTAGTGAGCACTCAATAAATGTTCATTTTCATCATCTTGCTACTTGGTCATACTTATCCTATCCTACCTTTTCTTCTAAAGGTGCTCATCTAAGCCACCTTCCTTCTCAGCTATGATTTGCCCACATTTCCAGTATTAGAGGGTAAAGCCACACTTTCTTATCTTTTCCTTGTCTTTTTGGTATCTCAGTAAAGTGGAAGTCAACAAATAAAAAATATATACAACCATGAAAGCACAGATAATGGGGGAGGGGTGAGGTCAATAAATGAGAGATTTTAATGGATTGCCTAAAATCTGAAAATAGAAAAGTAGAAACTGCCTTAGCAAAATGGAGGAAATGACTGCAGAGAGAGTGAACTAATGTGTTTTTATCAAATCAGGAAAGATGTAGTGCCTGGAAACAGCATGCACTAGGAAGGCAGGTATATGACTCGGGCAGAAATCTTCTGGGTAGTAATAGGAGAATCTCCTGACTAAATTATTGGAAACTTATTAAAGAATATTCCAACCAAACAACCAGTCCTACAACAATGAAACTCTACAGTTGACAAGCTCTATCTATATTCACAGAATTTTTGCTGGTATACTTGTCATCATTTTTTTTTTTTTGGTGTATATGTGTGTATGTGTGCATGAGATAGCTAGACAGACATCATATCATCTATCATATAGAAAAAGGTTGGAAGATAAATTTGAACATATCTTCTGGAAGGTAGACAACAAAGTAAAAGAGACAAAAAGTGAGAAGAAAAAGATTAAGAAATTAAAGGATCTGATCTAAGAGGTCCAATCTTTAATGGGAGTCTCAGGAGAAAGGAACAAAGAAAAGAGAGGGCATAAAATTATCAACAAATTAATAAGATAAAAAATTAAAGAATTTAAGAATCCATATGTCTTGAGTTCTGGAGAGTGGCCAATCTAAGCAAACATGGTAACCTTTAGACACATGCAGAAACACAGGTTTCATGAGCTATTATTTGCATGGTGAAGAAAGCAATCTGCATGTGAATATGTCAACTGCCTCAAAGTGCAGAGCAGTATCTGTTTAAAGAAAGCCACATGTGTTTATCAGAATTCGCCCCAAAAGATCAAAGAAACTACATGGTGCCAGTCGTTTTTGCATCTTCAGCCAATTAACACCTGAAAAGAACTAACTTTGCATTCCATTTCATCTTCCCCCATTTTCTGCCCTTTAAAAGAATAAACTGGTGACCAGTTCAGGGTCATGACTATCTCCATTAGAGAAGTTGGACCCACCCAATCCTTGCTCTTCTATACTTGTATGTCTTCGTGTGTTTACTTTTATGTTTATTTTTAATCCACAGCCCCCTCCCCCTCAGAAAGTCACATTCTGCCAAATGAGTCCCCACAAAGTGGTGCCTGAACGTGTAGCCTGAGTACTGGGGAGCTGGGGAGTCAGGTGAGTGGATCCTCCCTGAGGTGGGTAGAAGATAACTGAGTAAGGTAAGGATCAACAGAGTAAAAGAAAGAGACAACAGAGTAAAAGATGGAGATAACAGGTTTAAAACAAGAGATAATAGAGTAGAAGAAGGATATAACAACGTAAAATAAGGAGATAATCGAGCAAGAGAAGGAGTGGATTCAATTATTGTCAGTTGTAAAACATGGGGACATAATTGTCTAAAGAGAGAGATATGTATGTCTAAATGTTGTTTTGTATGTTAAAAGTGAGGAGCAGTACAGTTAGTATCAAGCAGTGATATAATTTCCTGAATTTTGTGCAGAAAACACACCCCTGGTTCCCAGAGCAAGGAACAGTTCATGAGGAGACCTGGGACAGGGTTGGAGAACAAATTAAGGAATGATACACAACAGAGAATCCTAGCAGGACTCTGGTTTTTGCCTTATTCCTGTGGAATTTAATTAAGGAGTACTTGAGACAAAAACCTCCGAAAGAACCCAGAGTTGGCATAGTAACTCCACTGAAAAACACCCTGGAGGGGTACACCTCCCTACTACTTAAGAAATCAGAGTCTGTAACTAAAGACAAGGATAGAGATATAAGACCTAGTAAAGAAAACAGCAGTCTTTTGAAATTAGGCAGATTTAAGATTGCATATTCCAAAGCAGCTGCAGAGAGGGATGAGAACAAAACTGCATTTCTGCATGTGTCTAAAGGTCACCATGTTTGCTCAGATTGGCCACTCTCCATACTGAGTGAAAAGGTTTAACAGATACCCAGGGCAGTGAGTTAAGACCCAGACTGAGACAATGGAAAGGTTGGAACATTGATGATGAAAATAATTCACAAAAATATCTGAAAAGGGGACCAGCAGTTAGCATAATGGCTATGTCACTGTACTCCCATGTAGTTGACCACGGTTCGAATCCCGGACCCAGTGGCTTAAACTAACACCGGGCATGTGTGCACGTGTGCCCAAGATCCCGAGAGGAGAATGAAGAAGAGATTGCAGCGTGGCCATCCCCTTTGGGGGACGATTTCTCGCTTTCTGTCTCTATGTCTCTCTCTATCTTTCTGGCAAGCATATACCCCTCAAAAAAAAAAAAAATCTACAAAAAACAACACATCATGAAAAGATAATAGGATGTTGCCAATGTCAGAAAATAATGAAATAATGCCTAAAAACTGTTAAGAAAATACATTTGCAGCTTAGAATTCACTGCAGTTAATCTGTGCCTTAAATGACAGAGGGTTCATTCTGTCAATGCCAGAATACGACACAGAAAAGACTACTTGGACCAGCAGGTGGTGTGAAGGTTAAGGAGGCTGAATCTTATATGGCCAGCTGAACGATTCAAGACCCATAGCAGCTTGAAAAGTATGCCAGGAGCATGTGCGTGCAGGCCCAAAATTCTGAGAAAAGAATGGAGGAGAGGGGATTATGGTGTGGCCATCCACCCTGGAAGAGGGGGGATAGAGTCAAGGTTATAGAGTCTGTCTGATTTGGTATTTCTGGGGAAAAAGCCTAACATTGTTTCATTGCTTTAAAAGGGATGGCAGGCAATATGAAACAAGAAATCAAAGGCAAATCCTCATTCTAAATTCAGTTTTGCTTAGATTGTGTATATTACCACCAAATTTTACGTGCCATAAAAAATAACTAAGAATGAATGCTCTTTTGTTATTAACAAATGATCTAGCATTCAACTATTTTATGTGACAAAGTAGAGAAGTATTTAATTTTTATGCTCACTAAATTACAATGGAAAATATTCATTAACATCCTATAATGAAGTGTTCTTATTGTAGATGCCAATTATTACCTAAAAGGAATAGGACAAAAAAAATCAGACAAAAAATAAATAAATACATAAAAATGCAAAAGCCCTTGTTGGTGTTGTAGTATTCTTTTACAAATGGTCCTGCTTATCACAGTAATTGAGTCCCTCTCTTACACTAGGGCTTTTACTATATTAAGTGTCTAAAGGATAAACTTAGGTAACAGTGGAGCTACAGTCCTTTCAGAAATAAGATAATTAAAGAGCTATGTGTGCCAAGAAAACTTACTTTGAACATTTCTATTGAAACCTCTCATTATTTCTGGCTGCTTGGTCAGTAGTCAGTAAACTTGGGTAACTGCTTTCTTCTGATATCACTTCAAGTCTACTCTTGAATCTTTCTAGAATTACCTTGACTACCAGAAAAAAAAAGGAAAAAAAGTTTACTTTATTTAAACAATATGTTATATTGTTCATAACATCAAAGGTTTTTTTCTCTCCCTCTCTCTACTTATCCAGGCTATTTTGATAATTGGCTAATACTAGTAATAACAGATTAACAAGTATGAAATAATTCTGAGAGAACTTCAAAAAAGTTAATGGAAATTGGAATTAAAAAATGAGTTCATTTTGGTGCCAAAGTTTATTTTAAATCCATGCAGTTTTTCCCCCCATAACACTGGGTCATCAGGAAAGTCTTGATGTATTTTTCTTTCTTTCTTTCTTTCTTTTTTTTTTTTTGAGAGGTTTTCGCTATAGGATTCGTGCACTCGCCAGACAGACAGAGAGAGACATAGAGACAGAAAGCGAGAAATCACCCCCCAGGGGGGATGGTCACACTGCAATCCTTTCTCCTCCATTCTCCTCTCTGGATCTTGGGCACACACGCACACGCGCCTGGTGTGAGTTTTAAGCCACTGGGTCTGAGACGTGAACCGCGGTCAACTACATGGGAGTCCAGCGACATAGCCATTACGCTAACTCCTAATTCCCTTGATGTATTTTTCTATGCAAAAATATATCATGACTTTCCCAATGACCTAATACAAATTATCCGTGAACTTTTTGAAGACCTCTAATAGTATAAACATCCCTACTTAAAATAAGAGTTTCCTGAAACAGAATTCAATGAAGTTGTTGAATAGGTTATTTTGGGCTTTTTCAACTTGTTCCTAATGTTACTTTTTATTTCCCTTGAGAGTTCTTTATCCATTTCACAAAAATTAATTGAGGACCATGTACAAAGCACTGTGTTAGTCAGTGTGGAAGAAATTAAGGGAAGTGGGGACTTCTAGTTTTTTCTTTTTTTCCTTCAAGGGAAATAGGGGAGTCTATAGGATTTAGTGATAGAGGCACCTATGGAGAAAATTGCTGAGCCAGGGTTGGGAGGGACTGGAGAAATAAGAATGAGGAATGAAGTTATGAATAAAGAAGGGCCATAGTGATGATTCATTTGATAATTAATGCAGTGGAATTTGTTTTTAGCCTACCTCCCCTTTTCTCTGGCAGTACCCTTGAGCTATAAATGGAAGTAACTGGTAAAGTTCAAATGGACAAGAAGTCTTCAGATTCAACTAGCTAACAGTAATCACTTATCCAGTCAACAATGACAAGTTGCTATTTCATCATTTGGTGCAAATGAGGGCAACTGGTTGTTACGGTGTCCAGCATTTATTTCTCTTTCCTTAAATAGTTTTTTTTTTTTTTTTCCCTAAAGTACTTCTATTTCCTGAGAGAGAAAGAGAGAAGCCACCCTTGATAAGGTCTTATGCTGTTATCCTCCCCTGAGCTCTGCAGCCTGCATGTGTTCAGTAGGGCCAGAGCACAATCGGGAGCCATTCCACATGGCCTCCAGCTTTGTGCAGCAGCACTTCTGTTGCCTGGGCCACCACAGCACTGTCACTTTTGTTTGTTTGTTTGTTCTTTTTGTTTTGTTTTGTTTTTAAAGTAATATCAGATTTCCTCTGGGAAACTTCCCCACGGTCAGGTGGAACTACTGTGATTGATTGGTTTGGGATAAAGTCTATACCCTTAATGATGTGAGAGCTAGTAGACAGAGTTATTCTCTATTTCTGTTGGACATAAAACCCAGAAGATGTAGCACTAGAATTCTGACATTGTGCTTTCCATATAGATGAAAGCTGAGGTATAGATAAAAAATATAGAGATTAGATACAGGGCCCAAAGATGAACTAAATTTTCATATAGAGTTCTAATTGAAACAGTACTCATAGTCTACCTAGAACCTCATGGGAATTGTATTAAATGGAGGTAAAGTCATCAGTATATGACATGCAAGAGAAATGCATCCATAGGATGTTTTATGAAGTGTAAAAACAGGTGGAAGTGTGAAAACAGGTGTGTAACGACTGCTTACAGGTTGAGTGTCCTTATCCAAAATATTTGGGACCTAACATTTTTTCTTCAGAGTTTTGGATATTTATGTTCCATATCCCCTTATATACATAGCATAAAGATAACTTGTTTTTTGGAGAAGTTTTTGCTATAGGGTGCTTGCGTTTGCCAGAAAGACAGAGAGACAGAAAGTGAGAAATCACTCCCCAGGGGGGATGGCCACGCCACAATCCTTTCTCCTCTATTCTCCTCTCAGGATCTTGGGCACGTACACACACGTGCCTAGTGTGAGTTTAAGCCACCAGGTCCAGGATTTGAACCACGGTCGACTACACGGGAGTCCAGCAACATAGCCATTATGCCAACTGCTGGTCCAGCATAAATATAATTTTATATTGCAGCATTTTGACTATGATCAGTCACATGAGGTCGGGTGTGGAAATTTCCCACTTGTGGTATTACATACATTCTCAGGAAGCTTTGGAACATTTCAGACTTCAAATTTTTGGATTAGGGGACTAGCCCCATAGCTTAGTGGTTAAGGGAGCCAGGTCCCACATGGCCAAATCTCAGCCCCAGTGGCATGAAAACATGCCAAATGCCTGTGCATGTGTGCCCCAAATCTCAAGAGGATGAAGAAATGGAAGAGACGCGATTGTAGCACGACCTGCCCCATTCGGGAGTGCTCCCTCCCTCTCCCTTTTTTTCTGTGTCTTTGTCTCTTTCTGGTGAGCACATCTGCCCTCTGGCAACTCAGAAAAAAATTGGATTAGGGATGTTCAATCTGTATAATACTCTATCTTACTATAATCCATAATGTCAAATTTACCCTTAAATTCAGTAAGGAGTATTTTCAAGGGAATAGAAGAACCAGAGTTGGTATTAGTGAAGGGAAATAGTCAGGTAAATAAAAGTTAAAACTTCAAAGCAGACCTTAATTATTTTTCAATTTCTCTTTCTGGAAGTTGATAGGAAACTGATAAATGACAAAGACTGTGATTACTGACACATGCAACTCAACAAGCAAAAATCAACCACATAGGAGAACAAATACATGAAAAATAAGGCAGTTCTCCCAACGGGCGAAATCACAGCCTTACAAGACTGCTTAGGTCATCTATTTTGACTGGTAATATTGGGTTGTCAGGAAAGTCATGACGTATTTTTTCTATGCCAAAATGCACCATGACTTTCCCAACAACTCAATATATCATGTCTGTGTTTTTATGTAATCTACAGCAATGTGTGTCTTCCCGAAATAGTTTCTGTATTCTAGAAAAATGCAATAAAGTTTCAGATTAGTGCTGAGCATAATCACACCTGCAAGAGCTGACGTAGGCTTTCTAAGCCGCTGCTTTCTAGATTTCATAAATATCCTGTCCCTCCTGCCACCTCCACTCTTTAAACAGAAATATGACCAAATTGCAACAAAGCATAATAATGGAAGAATACTATAACTTGTGAATTATAATCTGAGAAAGAGAGTAACTGAATCAAAACTGAAGAATCATATTATCTTAGAAGATAATTTTTTCTTAACTATTATTTTTCTTCCCATTGAGCATGCACAGAAGCAACCTGTGAGCGCCAATGTGATTTCTTTTTACCTTTGTCTGTTTGCTTTAAAGATAAGAAGAGAAGAATCTGCTTAAAAGTCAAATACACTGATAAACGTTTACTGATAAAATCTTCCAGATGGGACTACTTTCAAGGAAGGTCAGCTATAAACCTTGTGTCTCTTCTTTTAATGATATCCTTTAATGATCCCCTTCCTCTCCCAGAAAATTAAGTCACAAACAACTTAGCCTGAGAATGACCCAGTAATCCTCATAATCTCATTGCAATGACAGATGACAAGATCAAAGTACAGGTGCACTAAGAAATAGGGATTTCTATCCTATTATAAACTGTGAACATGCTACTAACTGAAGATTAAAAGTGCTTATAGCTCCCAAATTCCCAGTTTCCATTATTTTTTAAATTCTGTGGTTTCCTTGGTTAGTAAATTTCTCCCAATATTCTTTCCTTCCCATTTCTACTTAACTTTGGCAGTTCATCATATGTTGTGGTTGCGTTTCCCTGTATTCCATAATTAATTAATTTTGTAGAGATTTTTGTTACTCGGTGTGTGTGCTCACCAGAGAGACAGAAAGAAAGTGAGAAATCATCTCATGGGGGAATGGCTACACCACAGTCCCTTCTCCTCCATTCTCGTTTCAAGATTTTGGGCACACACACACACACACACACACACACACACACACACACACACAGTATGAGTTTCAAGCCACTGGGTCCAGGACTCAAACCACAGTCAGCTATGTGGGAGTCCAGCACCTTAACCACCATGCCACCTGCTGGCCCTACTCTTGCCCTTCTTGTAGTACTAACTTGATATGTTCTTGTGATTGCTGGAGCATCAGTAGCTGTCTTGCAATCTGAATAGTCCCGAGAATGGAAGATATACATTAAGGATGGTAGAATAGAAAGAATAGGGCCTGGGTCCCTGGTAAACATGGTGTCATCATTTCAGCTCTAAACTACTTCTAGATTGTCTTAATATGAGAGGACAAGAAGCTTCTTTTATGGAATCCACTACTAATTGCCTGGTTCACTTTCTTGCTAAAATATTGGCAACGGGATAACTTTTTATAATGTTCCATTGCTAGATTTTGTAATATTGGAGTCAATAGCTTAATAATAAGCTTGGCGATGTCTTAGTGCTATTACAGTTTAAACATAGTTTACCAAGTTTCTAAAATTAATTAAAAAATAGCAAAGGTAAAAGTGAGTTAGAGGCAGGAACTCTCTCTTTATATTTCATTGGCTATACCTGTCTTTTAGGGAATGTGAGAAACACAGTCTTTTAACTAGGCAGATGCTACCCAATACAATTAAGATACACTTAGTAACCTTAATTATATTAGTCACTAAATAATAAGACTGGTAAGGACATTTGATCACTACCATCAGTGTTTGCCACACCATAATATCGCTGATGTCTCAACATTGGATAAAATTTGGTCAAACCCTTTACTTCAGATAAAGAAACAGAGCAAGAAGTTAAGAAGTTTTCTCCAAACTTTAAAACTCATTAGCAAATTTAGATCCTTAATCTGGAAAAATAAAAAACAAAAAAAAACAAACAAAAAAAAAACATAGCCAGTCCTTTACCGACAAAGCAAATTCTAATAAGGTCAGCCCAGGAAATTCAGTTAACCAACATGAATAATAACACATTTTACTACCTGGCTCAGGCCCCATGACTCACACTTCAGACTTTACGGTCATAACTGCTCACAAGCTGTAACATCTACCCTCTTTGGTTATAGAGTGAGAATCTCCACGTTCACCACAACTCATGCATGTGTTCATACAGCCACTAAGCTACCAACAATGTAACATCCAGTGCAACAGTATAATTTATGTTTATAGAAGAGCAGAATATTCCACACTTATAGGCAAAAACTGGCACTTGAACTCCATGAGCGATGGTAAGTCTTTTATGGTGGTGGCTTTGTAAACACACACAAACACATTATTATGGTGTCTCCTAAAATTGACATTCTTGAAATAGCATCCACCATTATGCAAAAGGAGACTTGACTGTTTTGAGGCTCTTTTTCTTTTAAGCCATTGCTCTTGTTTTCTTATCTTCTCAACTATGGTCATTACTTCCTCTGACTGTCCTCCCAGCAGCATTCTCAACCACAGTCTATGAGTATAAACCATACACTGTATGCGTTCTTTAGCACTCAGAAGTATATCAGCACCTTTTCTCATGTTTTACCTGAGGGCAGAACCCATGCCTTCTTTACTTTTGTTGCACTCAGTGCATGGTTAACACCCCAGTTTTCGTTCACAAAGTCATGCTTGGAATATCCCAATGCTCTGTCAATCAGTTTCCAGCAATTCCACTGATTCGCTTTTCTCACCCAGACTCACAACCTACAAACTCCCTCAAAAGCACAGAACATAGCAAGACATATTTATAACTCTTTGGTAGTATACTTCTGTCTGTAGATATAAACTTTTATAGAAGATGGTTTCAATCTGCATTCACATCTAGTCTTATTCTTTGTCATTCTCTCTGTTAGCATTGTTTATACTATAAACTACTAAGAAATATTCACTTCTTTTTTTCTTTCTTTCTTTCTTTTTTTTTTTGTTTAGAGAGATTTTTGCTACAGGGAGCAGCATGCACTTGCTGAAGACACAGAGAGAGACTGAAAAAGAGAAAGTGAGAAATCACCCTCGAGGTGGATGGTCACACCATAATCCCTTCTTCATTGTTCTCTCAGGATTTGGGGGTATGCATGCACACATGCCCAGCATGAGTTTCAAGTTGCCTGGTCTGGGACTTGAATTGTAGTCGGCTATGTGGGAGTCCAGCATCTTACCCACTACACCGCCTGCTGGTCACCACCTCTTTTTCTACATGTCTTTTACTTCATACATGCTGCTCCCTGTCTGAAATGTCCTTTCTTCTTTTGTCTGTGGAGAGATTCCAAATGGCCTCCAGAGTACAGGTTAAGATTATATATGAAACACATTTTCTAGGAGACAGGGGAACTTGGACAACAAATTTGAGCATAACTCTACATGTACTTACATCATCACACCTATTGTATGAAATTTAGAAAACTCTATGAGTGCCAAAATTGTGTTTATTTTGGTTCACCCTGAACGCTAGATGCTAAAGCATAGGAGATAATCAATAGTTTGTTGAAAGAATGAATGTCAGTTTCCATAAGTAGACTTGAATAATTTCCTTGAGAGTTTTACTCCCTGTCATAATAGATCCTATCTCATTTGATTCTATATCCACAGAGGTAGAGTTATACTTAGATGTATACATTGTCACAACTCTTGTTTCTTCAATTAATCACTAGAGCCCAGAATTGCCCTTTCAGTAGAAAATTCAGTTTCTCTTTTAAAAACTCCCTCTTTCTCAAATTGTCTGAGAATCTTGGGGGTTATTCAGTGTATAATCTTGCTTCTTTCTAACCTCCAGAGGTACTGAGGATGACCAACTGGCCTCATCAAAGGGCCCTTCCATTGCTGTGTGATATCACAGTCGAACTCTAAGTTCTGCAGGTTTGTATACCTGTTGAGATAGGCTTAAAAGATAGTCCAACTCTGGATCTCAAGATTTTAGCTCTTTGGGACCATCAGTTGTCGTAATGGCTATGTTGCTGGACTCCCATGTAGTTGACCATGGTTCAATTCCCAGACCCAGTGGCTTAAACTCATGCCGGGCGAGTGTGCATGTGTGCCCAATATCTGGAGAGGAGAATGGAGGAGAAGGGATTGTGGTGTGGCCATCCCTCCTGGGGAATTATTTCTTGCTTTCTGTCTCTCTGTCTCTCTCTTTCTGGCAAGAGCACGCACCCAATAGCAAAACCTTCTCAAAAAATAAAAAAAGATTTTAGCTCTTTGACTTCACTCTCACTTGTTTAATCAAAATAAGCTCTGACTCCTGGCGCGTGTGCGTGTGTGCCCAAGATCCTGAGAGGAGAATGGAGGAGAATGGATTGCAGCGTGACCATCCCCTTGGGGAGTGATTTCTCGCTTTCTGTCTCTATGCCTCTGTCTGTCTGGCGAGCGCACGCGCCCTATAGCAAAAACCTCTCCAAAATAAATAAATAAATAAATAAATAAGCTCTGACTCCACAAGTTTGGGAGCTTTCCTTAAGCAGGCTTAATGTGTTAACACACCAGGGCCTTTTAAATTAAGGATGTCTCCTGACAGTAGATGTGGTTGCCCCCTTTGATCCACTCTATCAGTTTCCCTTACTTGTAATTGTAGGGAGAAAGTTGAGGGCTCAGTCTTCCAGTAGACTGCTGAAATCCTTAGGTAATTAGATCCATTCTGTCTTTAAACTGTACCAAAGAGAACTATGGCTTTGAATAAAAAGGGAGAGATCTTGTCACACCCGTTCTCTAGGGAAAGTCTTGTCACACCCGTTCTCTAGGAAAAGAGATGACTACAAGCCTCATATTTACATAACTAAAGGAGTCCACTTAGTGACTTTTCCAAAAATAATAAATATATGAACCCTCCCAGCAGATTTTCCAATAATAGACTTTGAAGAAGAGAATGGATTTAGAATTTCTGCCTCTCCAGTCACTCTCTTACATATGCATGAAGATGCTTATTGAAATTAATAGTCATTTTCCCCAATTCTTTTCACTAGGAACAATAATTTATGATCATAAAAACAAACTAAGATTAGGACAATTGAGAAACTCTGTCCTAAATGTCCTTCCATGAACAGCCAAGGAGACATGAGTCTGATAATCAATTGTTTTGATTGCAGGTCACATAGGAGTAGGAGAGGATGAAGGCAATCACAATAGATTTTCAGTCAGATGATAAAGTCAGTCATAGGTCAAATCACTAGCAGTGTCTTTCCCACGAAGAACTGGAAAAGGGACACCAAAAGTTCACCTTATGTTTGCTCAAATAAGATGACTGACTCCTTCCTTCAAATGGAGCCACCTGGTTAAGCTTTACTTAATCCAGGGAGACTATTCCAGAGTGAAGTTTAATTTACTGAAAAGCAGTGACTCTAAAAATGAATATTCTTTCACTACATTTTGTTTTTAGTTTTATTTATTTTTCTCTTTCATGAGCAAGAGAAACGGCACCCACAACAGGGTCTTGACTCTGTGAGCTATCCCCAGCCTCAGCCATGTCATTATCATACACATGTCCAATGTACTCAGAGAGGTTTCCAGACCTGAATTCAGAAATTCAGAAGCTCCCTGGTGATTCAGATTGTAGAGTATCACATTTACTGCTATGTCACAATCCACCCTCACACACACATACACACACACACACATTTTTACTTCTAAAACCTAGATGTGTCTTAAAATCATTGACATCTTGGATTTGATAAAATAATGACTAAAATAATTTAATAACTAAATACTTTTGAAATGTAAATATAGACAGCTTGGAAATTGTCCCCAGGTTCCAACCCTAGCATCAGGATGTGACTATATTACTAGATTAGCATATTAACTGCAGAGGCACAGACAGTAGTGAGAACCCTTTCATAGGGGAAAAAGGGCTGTCATCTAAAGATGATAGTGGAGCCCAGTGAGTCTCAAAGGAGTTTTTCCACCAGCGGTCCATCAACATCAGCATCACTAGGAAAACTGTTAGAAGCACATAAGTCTCAAGTCCCATTCCAAAGGTACTGAATCAGAATGCTTAGGGCATAGGTGCTATAATCTGTGTTTATCAAGCCCTTTGGGCATTATCGAGAACCAGTTATTTAGCTAGCCAAAGGAGACATCTGGTCAGATTGTATTTGCATAATTGGAAGGGAGGCAATATCCTAACATGTGAGACCAGTGGTAAGTCTACCATAAAAGGAGAAAGATTCTTAAGACCCAATGCAGGGACCAGCAGTTAGCGTAATGGCAATGTCGCTGAACTCCCATGTAGCCGACCACAGTTCGAGTCCCAGACCCAGTGGCTTAAACTCATGCCGGATGCATGTATGTGCATGCCCAAGATCCCAAGAGGAGAATGGAGAAGGGATTGTTGTGTGGCCCTCCCCCTGGGGGGTGATTTCTCGCTTTCTGTCTCTCTGTCTCTCTCTGTCTGGCGAGAGCACGTGCCCAATAGCTAAAACGTCTCCAAAAAAAAAGTAAAGACCCAAAGCAGAAGAGTACTTCAAAGCCCTCAGTTCCTACTTTCTGACTCTATGCATGCCAACGCAGCTTCTAAATAGAAGTTTGTTTCCTAAGTGGATAAACTACAGGAGAGAATAAACTGATCAGGTCAATACGGTATCCTGTCTACTTGTCAATATATTTCTCATGGTAAATTATGTAATTAACTTAATTCTTAATTTACTTAATTCTCATTGTACATTACTTATTAATGTTCTTGCTCTTATGTTCCTGAGTTCTGAGTGTCAGTAATACTGTTCAATCTAAATGGGTTCGAAAAAATCAAAGCTTTGAACCTGAAAAACTAAAGGTCAGTGCTTGAAATTTTTGTATATTATGAAGACACGGCCCAAGTCATTTAAATGGGCTATTTACCAAGTCAAGAGAAGTGGAGAATTAAGGGCAATTAGGTCAAGATTGCAAACTGGCAGTCCTCAGGCCAGATCTGGCCCACAGATGTGGTTTGTTTGGTTCCACACACATTGTTTAAAAATTGGGAAATTTCACATAAAATTTCAGATTTCTTCCTGTTTTAGAAAAGCAAAAGATTTGAAAATAAGGGGCCCACATCCTGGTACTTCAGCCTGGAGTGACGCAGAAACTGGCTTCTTCAAACAGGCTATGCCTTCCAGCGTACCACCGTCTCTACGACTCCAAATTATCTTACAGCAGGCAAGAACTTTGCCCTGTTACCTACCTGACCACTGGCACACATTTGAGTTTGAAGATTTCTAATCTACATAACAATTTTTCATGAAAAAGGTCATTTACTTTCATAAAAGTGTTTTCATGGAAATAGATAATGGAACTTGTTGGAATACTCAGGAAGTTAAATTTCTCTATCATTGTAACTATTTGTGTATATGTGTGAGCAGGCGTGTAGAGGCTAGTTATTTTTTCAAATAGACACAGTGGTGATGGCAAAGGTTGTTGACTAGAAAGAGTACTGGACCGTCCCAGCAGATGGTGTGGCGGTTAAGGCACTGGACTCTCACATGGCCAACACGGTTTGAGTCCTGGACCTGGGACTTGGTTCCTCACTTGTCCTCTGTCTCTCTGTCTTTCTGTCTCTCTCTCTCTTTCTCTCTCTGCTCAAATTAAAAAATAACAATAATAAATAAAATTTTAAAAAATTAAAAAAAGAAAGAGTACTGGACCTCTAAAATTGATTTGGATATACCATGTACTAATATAAAAGTACCCCTCAGCCTCAGTTCATATATCTCTTATATGAGAATAATAATCCCTACCTACCACACACAGGACTTACGGTGACTGAATTAGGTAATGTACGTTCAACCTTCTGACCTCACAGAATCTCAGAAATGTTAAATCTTGATGGTTTTGTTACATGCATTTTACTTTAGAAATTATGCCTAACAGAGTTAAACTTCTAAAAAATTAATAAAATTGAACCCTTAAGAACCTTATACTGGGATCAGATAAAGGGCTTAACATTTACTGGTTGTGAACTATGAAGAAGGTACTCTGCTGGGTACTTTATATATATTGTCTCATGGAACCCTTATGACAATACTATAAGTTAGTATTATCCTCCTTATACACATTAAAAACTAAAACTCGAAACATTTAGGTAATTTACCTAAGATCATACAACATACTCTGTTGATAACCAGGGTCCATTTACTTTAAAGTTATGATATGTGATTACTTTAGTGCTAAAACGAGCCTGATTATAAGAATCACTTGGGCCACCAATTAAAAATACAAGTTCTTCTATTCCTTTCCAAGCTTACTGAATCAGAACCTAAGGGAAGTAGCCTTAGAATCTGCATGTTTTATCAGAATCTCAGGTAATTCTAAATAATAGCAAGGAAATTGCTTAAGAAAGCTGACAAAGAGTTGATGCACACAGAGAAAGAACTGTTTTGCATTATACTCAATTGGAAAAATAAAGGAAGAAAGGAAGAAAAGAAAAAGGGAAGGAGGGAGGAAGAAAGAAAAGAGGAAAGGAGAGAGTGAGGGAGAGGGACAGAGAGAGAGGGAGGGAGGGAAAGTAAGAAAGCAAGCCACCAGGTCTGGGACTCGTAGGGAAGGGAAAAGGAGGGAGGGAGAAAAAAATCCTGGAGCTGAGGTCTATGGAGCCTTTGAAGGAAGGATTCTGGGAGTGCATTGGCTAGATGGAGGCTTTCTTTCTAAATGCACCCAGCTTGTTTACTGCAAACACAAGAAGCCAGCCCACAGGAAACTCGGCTTGCCACTGCAGAGGAATAAAGCACTTTGAACTACAGGCATCTTGTACACCCAAATTACATACTGTGATACACATAGTATTTGAGCTGTTCCGCAATACAGAAGCCAATTATTCTTGGCATGTACTTCTATCGTGTGATCCAAATCACCATCCCTCACATGTGGAACTGTGCCACATCAAATGCACCAAGTCATAAATTCCTGAAACTCTTAGAGATGAAAGTCAAATGCTGGAGAAAAATAGTTTGGTACACATACCATACAGCAAAAAATGACATATTCTTTACTCAGTATTGCTGGATCTACTATGATAGCAAAATTCTGCCTTAAATTTTTTTCATAGTATAAACTGAATTTTTCCAAATTAATCAACAGAAGCATTGCATTTTCAAATTTTGGTGAAGCTATTCAATTTACAGTATTTATCTTAAAATAATTGATTTTCTGAGTCAGTGGGTGGCATGGAGGCTAAGGTGCTGGGTCCCACATGGCCCACTCTGTGGTTTGAATTCTGGACCCAGTGGCCTGAAAAACATGCTTGGTGAATGTGTTTGTAAGAGTATGCGCAAAATCCTGAGAGAAGAATAGATAAGGGACTGAGGCATGGCTATCCTCCTGGGGAGGCAATTTCTCACTTTCCTTCTCTGTGTCTTTCTCTCTGTCTCTCCAGTGAGTGCTTACTCCCTATGACAAAAATCTTTAAACATTAAAAAAAAAGGTCATGTTTGTGTAGTTGACAGAAAGAGGGTAAGAGAATGTCCAGTAGAATTTGTGATAAAACTAATACTACCTAGGAGAAAAATACAAAGGTGAAAATCAGATTGAATAGTTTATGTAAATATCTGATTCCTCCATAAGAAATTAAATCCATGTGAAATTAAAAAAAAAATAGCAACTAAGTTTTGGATTAATAAGATAATAATTCCAAGAGGATAAGAAGGGATTCATGATTTGAATGTGTCCCACCCCCAAATTCACATGTCAAGATTTGGTTGTGTTGGGATTAGGAAAGTGAGAACTTAATGAAACTATGATATGGAATGGTAGAGATTAGGATTAAGACAGTCAGGGTGAAGCCCCAAAGACTAAAGCCTGGTGGGTTTATAAGAAAGGAAATAAGACAACCTGCAGACACACTCACTTTTGCTCTCTTCAGTGTTACCCACCAGCAGGAAGACCCTCACCAGATGTGCCCCTAGACCCTAGACCTCCAAACTATGAGCTGAATAAACTTATTTGTACAGAGTGTAAGCAGATTTACAAACTGCTTACATAGTTGGGGCTCTTACACTTTTAAGAATGTGATGAGAGTACTGGATAATCTCTCCAGAAAAGCACAGTTAAAAACGTACACACACATTTCTGTATACTATTTCAGAAAGTCACCAAACTGTTTTCAGAAATGTGTGAAACACCGAGAGGCCCATGTCACAACTTAAGAGTACCAGTGTGCATGCATAGCTGGTGAAGAAGAAAAATTCGTGTTTGAAGTGTGATTGAAAGGGCCATTTACCTCCGGTTTATGTATTTAATTGGTAATCCAAATGTGTAAAGGCTGGTGATTTCTCAATTTCACTTCCATAAAATATAAATTGGTTGAAATGTGTATTTTTTCAAGGTAAGATATTAAACTTCTTTATGTTAGTAGAAGGAAACCACCATATTAAGAAAGTAAACACATGTAATTTTGGAAAAACATAAGACACAGATATGAAGATGTTGTTACATGGCTTCTAAAGACATAAAGGGCAATTGTTTATTGTAGTACCACGCCAGGCTTTTTTCTCTGATGGTTTTGGGTATCCTACCACCTGTCTCCTTATACTAGTAAGACATAAATATTTAGAGTTGTTAAGTTAAAACACATAAGAACCAGTTTTGTTTTTTGTTTGTTTGTTTGTTTTTCAAGAACCAGTTATTGATCAACCAATCTTAGATAACCAGCTTGGAATCCGGGAAGGAAGCTCTATGTGTGTATGTCTATGTGTGTAAAACTCTATGCTGAGGCACAACATGAAATACAGACACAGTGCTCTGCGAGTGCTGAGGAAGGAGTGATTATTTCTAGAATGAGAAAAGGGAGATGTATTTGAGGAAACAGTCACGGAGGTGTTGTTGGACCAGGGCAAGTGGGCTTCTGTAGATGGAGAAGAAGAGGGCAGGTATTTCAGCCATTACAGTAGGGAGTGGGGGCATACAGTTTAGCCTAAGGAGAGTGTGACCCTCCGTTATCCTTGTACTACTACTTGTGTCCTCTCCTCTCCTGGAATCTGGGCTGCCCCTGGGACTTTAACAAAGAAAGTGGTAAAACTGGCTATGTGCAGGTTCTGGGTTCAGACAGAAAGTGAGCGTGGCTTCTCTGCCCCTTGGAATCACTGAACTGTCAGGAAAGGAAGTCTCACTAGCTTGTTGGAGAGAACACTTGAAGGATCCATATAAAGAGCCAGCAAAGGCCTGAGATACATGAAAAGAGACACAGCAGGTTGTCCTGGCTGAGTTGAGCTGAGTCACCTGGCCAGGTGACTGCAGCCATATTCAGGACCGTGGGTAAGACCAGCAGAGCCATCCACTGAGTCCAGCACAGATTGCAGAGTAGAATGGCTGTTCTTCAAGACACTATTTTCAGAATAGTTTCTTATAGAGCAGTAGAAAACTAAATCAGAACCATCTTTTGATAAACACAAAATGTATACCCTCCCTCACCTGAAGATTTAGATATAGCTCTGTTCTTCTACATTGACTACAGGACTTGTTTTGAATCTTATTATTGGAGTTTAGGGTGCAAAACTTTAAGGCTATTTCTTCTTTTTACAAATAAAAATTATTATAAAAGTGCTTAGGTCTTTTCAAAAAAACACTCCCTGCATCAGCCCTCCTGTAGCTTCTCCTTGATAATCAATAGCATGCTAGAGGAATTACAGTGTGCGTGTATGTATGAGTGTATGTGTGTGTACCAAATGATGATGTGTGTGTGCATGTGTGCATGCACATGTGTGCAAGTAAATTAACACTTGAGCATGGGGAAGATTAAAAAAAGGATTAGTGCCCAAAAGCTGAATATAAGATGACCATCTGGACTTTATCTCCTGATTTAGAAAAGACAGGGTAGCCGGCAGGTGGCAAGGTGGTTAGGGTATTGGACTTTCACATGGCTGACTGCATTTAGATCATCTTTTCATTTTTGTCAACTTTTTTTCCCTTGTTACTATTGCATTTTTCTTAAGAAATGATTACTGAAAATGGGGAGAAAAAAGACACAAGGACACATAGCATCAAATATAAAAATAAGCTCCTGTTGCATCCTAGCCTGATGGTTAAGAAAGCCAGATCTCGAGTGAGTAGCTGACCAAGGTTTGATTTCCTGCCCTGGTCACTTGAAAATCATTCGAAGTGTGTGTGTGTATGTGTGTGTGTGTGTGTGTGTGTATGTTCCAAATGCTGACAGGATAGAGGAATAAAGGAGAAAAGATTGTAGCATGACCAGGCTCCAATGGGGGCTGCTTTCTCTCTTTCTCTCTTTCTCTCTCTCTCATGCAAGTGCCTTCTGGCAATCAAAAAATTATCTCTTAGGAACAGAGGAGAGAATTCTCTAAAGTCATGGCCCATTTTTGCATAGAAAAAATACGTCATGATTTTTCCAACAACCCAATATGTTAGTAGCAATAATATCCTAACTCCATTCAAAATATCAATAAGCAATGGCATTTACACTGTTCTAAGGACTTTGCATTTATCACCATAAATCTGAGATTAAATACATTTATCCCTCTTATTTTATAGCAGAAGAAACAGGCCTGGAATGTGCGATGGTAGAAATTTATCTCCCCAAAATTCATGTGTTGAGATTTGGTTGTGACAGCATTAAATAGGTGGAACTAAATTCTATGACAGTGTTAAAAGGTGAGGCCTGGGACCGGCAGTTAGCATAATGGCTATGTCGCTGGTCTCCCATGTAGTCGACTGCTGTTCAAGTCTTGGACCCGGTGGCTTAAACTCACACCAGGTGCATGTGCGTGCATACCCAAGATCCTGAGAGGAGAATGGAGAAGGGATTGTGGCATGGCCATCCCCCTTGGGGGGTGATTCCTCGCTTTCTATCTCTCTGTCTCTCTCTGTCTTTCTGGTGAGCATACACGCCCAATAGCAAAAACCTCTCCAAACAATTAATTAATTAATTAAATGGTGGGGCCTTTGAGAGGAGATGAGGATTAAGGTTATCAGAGTGCGACCCCATGATTGAAGCTTCGTGGGTTTATAAGGAAAGGGAATAACACAGAAACATGGGTATAAACCTACACACTTCTGCTCTACTCTGTCTTGCCTCGTGGACCCACCAGCAAGGAAACATTCATAAAATGTGGCCCCTGTCCCTTGGACCATCAAACCATGAGCTGAATAAACCTCTCTTGGTATAAATTTTCCAGACTAGAACAGACTAGAAGAGAGCAGACTAGAACTGAAGGATTAAATAACTAACCCAGGGTCACACAGGTAATAAAAAACAGAGCCAGAAGTCAAACCTGGGCTGTCTGTTTCAGACTGGCCTACTAACTCAATGCTAATCTGGCTTTTATTGCACCCTAGGGCTTTCTTTCTACCAGAGTGTACCACTTAGCTTTACACTTAGAAGAAAGCTAATTCCTTTGCTTTCCTCAAACCTTTACTCATGTCTTATATTTTCTAGGAGTGCATCCATGACCATCCTAGGTTTGCTTTTTTTTCTTTTTTTAAGAATTATTTATTTCATTTTATTTGTTATTAGTATTATTTTTAAATTTGCTACAGGGCATGCACACTCATCAGAGAGAGAGAGAGAGAGCGAGAAAGTGAGAAAGGAAGCCACGAGGTCCGGGACTCCAAGTGCCATCGGCCATGTGGAAGTCCTGTGCCTGCTGGCCCCAGACCATCCCACTTTTTAACTGCATCCTGAATCACCTCCATTCCTAGTCCTTGTTCTATTGTATCTGTGTTAGTTTGTTGCATAGCATGTTTTTCCTTCTAACACATAACTTATTATTATGAGGTTGTCAGAAAAGTCATGATGCCTTTTTGCATAGAGAACCAGAAAAAATATATCAGGACTTTTCCAACAATCCAATATATCTATTATTAGTCCTTTTTCCCCATTAGACTGTGAGCTACTCATGAGGACAGATTTGTGCCTGTGTTGTTTACATTACAGACACATGAGAACGGTGCCTTAGCCATGCTAGGCACTTGGTACATTCCTGAATAAATGAATGGTCAATCCACTCCGTTTCTCTTACAGAGATGATTTTTCATCAATTTCCTATTAAGAACCTTGTTCTCATTCCCAAATCCACCTACCTAGCTGAGTTTAAGTTAGAAGACCAGGAGCATCAAGGACATCAGCCCTTTAGTTCCTGAAAGCTGTGGTTTGGTCCCTGACTAGTTTCCTCTGGACTCATGTATAATTGGAAGGCTTACTGGTCCTGACTGTGAGGACCTAGGACATCCTTGTGAGCAGTAGAGGGATCTTTCTCAGCAGGATGGGTGCATTTCCTGGGCTCAAAAAAAGGTCTCTCTTTCTCTCTCTCTCTCTCTGTGGCCAGCACAAGGCTCCCATTTCTCTGAGTTACTTGCTGACCAGTCTCTTTCCAATAGAAAATTCCTTTCCCTCGGACATAGTGAGATCCTCAACAGTTACTGTCAGAATCCAGGTTGGGGGTCTCTTGAAGATGATTTTATTACAGCTCTAGTTGACCTCATGATTTGACCCTGAAAGATGGTAGATGATTTTATTTGGCTCATTTCAAGGCTTTAAGGGGAGTATTCCACTGCTGCCCTTTGACCTCTTTTCTCCAGTTCCGACAATCCAAGAACTGTCAGAAAGAGTTAAATATAAGCTGGACTCAACAGATCAAGACATGTAGCAGGCATGTATACACTTAGGATCACTTGGAACCCAGTTTGGGCCTCACTTTCCTTATTTAGCAGTCTCCTGCTATTCTCCTCTGCTAACTCTCAGCTGATCAAAAATGCTCTGACCAATCTCGATTACTCTTGACTTTCCCTAACTTGGCATCATGAGCAGATCTATTGAAGTGCTTAGGTCATTGATATCTCCTTATCATAGTTTTGTGTGACATTCATACTTTCCTTTCTCAACATTTATTACAAATGAAATTAAATCATACTTTGTGCGTATTTTGTGGTTGTGACTATTTAAAGACTATTTTGCCCACAAAAGAAGAAATGCGTTTAAAACTTATTTTTGTTTTTGTTTCACTTTCTGAACAGGTATTAAGTACTCAGCTGAGTAGAATCACCAATTAAGAAACATAAGGAGCAAACATTTAGAGGAAAAGCTGAATTTAGTTTCAGAAATGAAGAGTTCGTTAAACCTATGCGACAGTCAGGTGGCAAATTTCAATACGGAGTTGGGGTTTTAAGCCTCGTGGAAGAAGTTAGATGGATTTCTCTATGAATTTAGGGGCTGTCATTCTACCAGGGGTGGTTAAAATAACAAACCCGCCTAAATCAGTCCTGGAGGACATGCAGAGTTAGGAGAGTAGAAGTCAAGACAGGACTCTGGAAGCACCCATGCTCATGGAAGGGCAAAGGAAGAGGAGGCTGGGAGGGAGGCAGAAAGAGCGTCTGACCTCAAGCAAGGAAGAAGAGTTTCAAAAGGACAGACTGACAATCCCTTTACAGGGACTTGAGAAGAAATAAGCTGAAGAACGTCTGGTCGGTTTGGCAAGTAGGAAATCAGTAGAATCACAGCAGGAGTAGCTACAACAGATTGTAGAAAATCTATAGCGATATGGGGTGATAACTAGAGGGAGACCCAACATCAAAGAGAGACAGTTTTTGTTTTTCCTGTGGGAACTTCAGCCAGGTCAAGGGAGAAGTAGCCACCAAAGAGAAGGGTAAGAAAGGAAGGAGAAAGGATTATGGATGGAGCAATGTCCAGGAGGAGGTACATCAGGGTGGTAAGGGGGTAGGTTTGAGGGTATTTTGATGTCTTAGTTTTAAGTGCATCAAATAGATATCATTCTGCAACATTACATGGAACAGCAATACAGATTGATCAAAATGTAATTTAGGGTTTTTTTTTTCCTTAATAACTCAAGGTCATCAATTTGAGCATTAATTATTTTATGCAGTTATCGAGGATGCTCCTGAGTGTTTCCTAGAACAGGTTGAGCTTAATGCTTCTTTCCAAAAGGCTCTAAACTGCAGCGGCTTTGATGATTTGGTAGCTTTTCTATTTCTTCTTTTGTTTTCAGACTTCAGTAGACCTTGGCTACTATCAGCTGTGATATTTCGTGCAATCTCCTAGCCACTCCCACTTTTTAAAAGTATATTTATTTCTTCCATGAATGAGACACATACAGAGAGGAAGAGAGGGAGGGAGAGAAAGAGAGAGAGAGAACTTCTAGCAGGGTGTTGATAGCACCATCTATCTCCGGTCTTTACCAGTTCCAGATCATGGGCGAGTGCCTGGCATACTCAGAGAGATCTCTGGACTTGAATTGGGAACCTTTTCATGTGGGATTGCATCACAAAGCATTATGTTTAGTTGCTGCGTCACTGTCTGGCCCCTCCTACCTACCCTTTTCTAATTTGCCTCATCCAATTATAGAAGGCTTTGAACCATATGATGGAGCTTACGTGAGTCATCACTAAAATAGGAACATACATTTCTCTGGCTAATGATGTACATTATCATTAGTGAGTGAATACTGTGAACATCTACTTTGGGTGCTTAGAGACCTCTTTTGCTTCCTTCCTTATGCTGAGTTACATTCCAGGAGAATGGGACATTATCAGGGTTGCAGGATGATTCTTTTTTTTTTTTTGGAGAGGTTTTTTACACTATAGGGCGCGTGCACTCGCCAGACAGACAGAAACATAGAGACAGAAAGCGAGAAATCACCCCTCAGAGGGGATGGTCATGCCGCAATCCCTTCTCCTTCATTCTCCTCTCGGGATCTTGGGCACGCACGCACACACGTCCAGCGTGAGTTTTAAGCCCCCGGGTCCGGGAGTCCAGCGACATAGCCATTATGCTAACTGCTGGTTCCCAGGGTTGCAAGATGATTCTTAATAGTTAGACAGTATATATTGTGATCAATAATTGAAGTATACTATATCTCACATTTGCCAATACATGGGTATAAAGAGAAGAGGTTGATTGAACACTCTGAGCTTATTTATCAGTGTTTACTGTTCTTCCACAAAACCTGTAAAGTTTGTTGAAAAATTTCACCAAAATCTTCCACAAGACATAATATGTGATAAAATAAAAAATTAACAACTGTTTTAAAATAACTTTGCTATGATTTTGGTTCTGGTTAGATCCTAAATAATGTAACTTCCACAATATTCTGGCACGTTAATAATAATAATTAAATAACACATTTCTTATCTCAAGAGAGTTGGTGAATTAATGCATGCTGTAGTCCTAATATACAGCTAAAAAATGTATAAAGTATAGGAAATAAAACAGGAATCTATTCAAACTCATTGGCAACTGTTTTCAGCACATATCTTACTAATACAGCATATCATTCTCTATTATGTAATAAGATTAATAAGGAGAAATGCTTTTCAGAAGCTCAGCTCTTAGATTTTTTTAATGTATATTCTACATTTTATGTGTATTTCTCAAGGATGGTAAAAACTATTTGTTTACCTTCTGACCCTACACAGTTCAGACCTGCACAGACAAGTTTTGAAAATAACATTTGCCAACAACATGTGCAAACGTGCTCAATGAGTATCTTGCTCCATGTGTTTTACTACCTTTTCCTTTCTCTTGCACTCTGAGTGCTTTTAAAAATCAGCATAACTGCAATAAAAAGAACCCACGGCTGCCCCATTATTGAATTACAAAGCACTGTGTGGGAAACACCCCTCAAGAGTTTTAAGAGAGTCAAAAGGAAGATGCTCTGCACGTACTCCACGCTTGCAGGAACCTGGTGAAAGGAGATACCAACCCAGAGCTGTTTGAAAGATGACTTGCAGCCAGGCAAGAGGTGGGGAGAATGACTGGCCACAGGAGGGACAGCAAGGGATGGGGGTGGTGACAAAGTGGAAGGCAAAAGGGCAAAGCTAACAGAAATGAAAAGAGTTTCAGACATGATGCTGAGATAGCATTTTCAAACAGGTTTTTAAAAGTTCAAAGAAACAAGACAACTTTCTGGAAGTGGAGAGGTTGCTTTAGGTTTCAGGGTTTTTTTTTTTAAATAATTAATAACCGAAGTAATTACTCAATATAATCATTAGCTAAAATAATGGTAAAACTAAATACCAATAAAAATATTTTATGGTACACAGTGGCTCCACCTGCCAACTCCTTCATCTGAACTTTATTTCTCTACATTGAGCCACTGTGTTTTCTTTGACTTCACAATAGCTTTACCCAATACTTGGGGATAGTTTATTTATTTATTATTTTAAATTTATTTTGGGGGAGTATAGTTTTTCAACATAGGAGTTAGAAGATTCTAAGATTGCTGCTGAGCTGAATTACTCTAATTTATATGAGGCAATTTTCATTTGCATATTATTCTAGTCTAAGGTCTCACTGCTATCAATCATTTATCTTGTTATCAGAATGATCTTCCTTAAAAATTACTTTTGTCGGGGAGCCAACAGGTGGTGTAGTTGTTAAGGTGCTGGATTCCCACATGGCAGACCACAGTGAGTTTTAGACCTGACAGCTTGAAAATCACTCCAGGTTTGTGTGTGTGTGGGTGCCCAAAATCCCAGCAGGAGAGTGGAGAAGAGGAGACTGTGTCCTAGCTATCCTGCCTGGAGGTTAATTGCTCACGTTTCCTTTCCTGGTCTCTCTCTCCTCCGCCCTACGGCAAAAGCCTTTAAAGAAAAAAAATTGCTTTTGTCAAAATATTGCTATACCCATCTCTGTTCAAAAACCACTAAGGACTATCTACTAACTTTTTTTTCTTTTTTGAGAGATTTTCACTATAGGGCACGTGCGCTCACCACACAGACAGAGAGAGAGAAAGCAAGAAATCACTCCCCCGGGGGGATGGCCACGCCACAATCCCTTCTCCTCCATTCTCCTCTAGGGATCTTGGGCACGCATGCACATGTGCCTGGCGTGAGTTTTAAGCCACCCAGTCCGGGACGCGAACCGCAGTTGACTACATGAGAGTCCAGCAACATAGCTATTACGCTAACTGCTGGTCCCATTACTATCTACTAACTTTAAGATAAACTCTAAAACATCTTAGTTTGATTGACCAAGGCATTTATAACTTAAATCTCTTTAACTAGCCTTATTCATCTGGATCCTGGAGTAGAGGATTGTCACACTTGTCACACACTTCAAGATTTAACATTTGTGCACAGCATTCGGAGTTCTTGTTCCTCCTCACCTGTATACATATTTTATCCCTAAGTCCCAACTGAAAGCCTTACTTTCTCCCTGGAGCATTTCCTGATTATGCTAGCTCTCAAAGATTATTTCCTTCTTTGTAGTACCTATATGACTTATTGATTTTATTAATTATTTGACATGGAGAATTACAGAATTGCTTTCATAGTGATATGCTGGAACTGAATCTTGTCAATCGTACGATATTCAAGCACTTTGCAAACTAGTGGTAGCTTGAATCAGCCATGATAGGAGTATGTCTACCAAGGTGACAGGCAAACACAGCAGAGCAGATTTCATTTTCTTAGTTTTGGGGGTGGTGGATAGGAAAGGGGGGAAAGAGGAGAAGTAGTTTGCTACACTACACAGACCCTTTAGGCCAACTACTCTTTAATTAGAGTTCCAATATGTTGTCATTTTCCTGTTACAGCTCTCTAGCATAAATTTAAATTCTTCCAGTACCAAGTAACCCATGCCTAGCACAGCATATAATGAAAAGTAGATTCTTTTATTTTTCTAGCTCAGTTTTCAGAGTTTGACACTGCCATTTATTTATTTATTTAAGTTTATTCTTTCTATCATGAGAGGGAGAGAAACAGACAGAAGGGCACTCCCAGTAGGGTCTTCATGCTGCAATCCACTCCCAGCCCGTGGCTGGAAAGGTCTCAGGACACGAGCCAAGGACCATCCCATGTGCTTTCAGCATTACCACTGGATTACTGTCTGGTCCCACATCGCTTTTTAGTTTCTGGCTTTACTGAATGTTAGGGCTATTCCTCAAACATACTGGCATTTCTTATCTTTGAAACATTCTAGAAGCCACTTCCCTACTGTGGCTGTCCCAAAATGATTCAAGCCTTCTCTCTACTGTGGGGGAGTACCCTGTGACTTTAACAAGCCTCCTTTAACAATTGTATCATATTACTATTTTTTTTTTTATTTCTCTTCCTCTCTCTCTCTACTACATAGTAAGCTATTTAAATGTTAAGTCCTATCTTTTTTGCCTGTGCATCCCAGGTCTGAGGTGCCCAGCATATAGAAGATACCCCAATTAATATTTGGTAATAGTGAAGAGAACAGTTCAGATGAATGGATAAAGCAATTTATATAAGGTAGATCTACTTTGGCACAGGTCTAGAACATTGATACTGTAAGAACTAGGCCTCAGTGATTTGGCTACCCTGTTTCATCTACAAAGCTACCATGGGGCATGGTAAGAGGTAAGAGTTTATTCACAACTCTGAGTATGCAGGAGGGTCTCTGGACTTGAGCTTGGCATCCTCCTATATGGGATGAACTCACAGAATGCCACATTAGCCACTGTGCCAAATCTGGCCCAAGGCAGCACATTTCATAGACAGGGTCTTGTTTTGACACTCCTTTCTAATATGTCTGCAACTAAGTCAATTGATCTTTTTCTCCAGAAACAGTGGAGAATTTATACATTTAAGAAAATATAATCAAAGAGGAACAAACTTTCCTGACCTCACGTCCAGCACTGGTTTTGCCTTAACAGGGATGTGTTCCTTATCTATGAATTAGGGGAGGTTGAGTAAGGAGCTCTACTCCTTGCACTTGGGCTCTGTTCTGGGGGGTGGAGGGGTTACATAGGAGGGCTACTGAGGGCAGGGGGGTGGCAATCATGAATCATGGGAGGCAGGCAGCAGTTGCTCAAAGTCACACAGAAAGGCTTGCTGAAAACTAGGAGCTAGACTTAAATTGCCAGCAAGTTTAGTCTCCTGGTGGGTAGCCCATGCTCTCCTGGCTCCTATGGCAGCTGCTCCTCCCCTCACTCATCTCAGCCCAGGCTGGGTCTCATTTCTTGAGTACCACCTGCCTGCATTTTGCCCTGATAACTGTAGCCTAATAGCTTCCCCTCTCTAAGATCCCTTCTTAAAGTGATTAGTCTATGTTTTTAAATAATTATTTGTATTTAATTTTATTTATCATTATTATTATTATTTATTTGACCAGAGAGAGGGGGAGGGAAGGTGAGAAAGCAAGCTGCCAGGTCTGGGACTTGAACCACAGTCGACATGTGGGGTCCAGAGCCTTAACCACCATGTGACCGGCCTGGCCCAAACTGATTAGTCTATTAATCTTCTCATCACACTTACTTTACTGTTGATGATGTATTGCCATCAGTCAACTCATGGGAATTATATGGTGGAATAGAAAAAAAGAAAAAAAATATAATCTTGAACTTTTAAAAAATTAAGTTAAAAGATATTGATGAGTTTTTAAAATCATATTATATTGGCTCTGCCACAGAAGCATAGGTGGTAGTTCACTGCTCTAGCCGCGCTGAAAGCCATGTAAAAGATTGGGAATTTGGATCCAGGTTCTACCTGAGCATGCTGGGCACATACATGTGATGATCCTGGCTAACTGGAAAGCTGGGGTCTGGAGGGAGTGGGATCCAGGTGTGACGAGACCATGTTGAGGCTGCCTCGCTCTCTCATGAGATAAAAATGTTTTAAAATCATAATATATTATTGATGAACAAAAACATACACAGAAGAAAGATAAAACATGTAGATAGGGTGGCTATTTCCCAAATTTATGGCCAAGGTTGTTCTGGAGGAAAAGAAATGGGACTGCTGGTGGTGGTGATAGGAAGATTGGGTCTTCAAATTGATCTCTATTATTTATTTTATTTTAAAAATCTGAGGTATATATGGCACATGTTAACATTTGCTCATTCTAGGTTGTGGCTATACGTTTCACATTCTCTTACTTTCTGGGTACTTTTTTCCCTGAAATTAATTCTAAAAGGCTTTATACCTGCTACAAGAGAAAGGAAGCAATGTCAGATCTCTTGCTGAAGAGATCAAAAGCGAGGGTAAGGCCTGTGATACAAACATGTGCAACCACGGGGTTCTCAGTGTTGGTTACGGCAGTTAGAGGCCACTGAGCTGTTTTGCTTCCGCGGCTCATTAAGCGAGGGTTAGACTGGTGTCCCTAATCAAACTCAGGGCACTTATCCTTGCCTCTTCTCTGGAAAGTGAGGCCAGACCTTAGAGAGAAAACAATGTCTGAAAAAGTCTCAAATACCCCAAGTCCATGGTAATTCTGCCCATAAAGGAAATTAACACACCTGAAAAGAATTAAATTTGTTTTCCTTTTCTAAATGATTCCCCTCCTTAAGCTTCCTTTGTCAGTTGACTGCCAAACCTATTTGCTAATTCCCATCCCTCATCAAGCTCACTACACATCCTGTTGCAAATTAGTGTTCAGTGAACCTGATCCTGATCTTCAAAACACATCCAGGCTCTGGGGGCTTCTGGGTTTCCTGCTGGGGTGTCTGGTGCAAAGGGCCCCCAAACATCACCAGAGGATGATCAAGCAACTATGGCCTGGGACTGCTGCAGGTATAAGGAAGGAATATCAAGAACAAAAGGAATACTAGGTAGGAACAAGTCTTTGGTTGTTCTTCACTTGATGAAATAATCTGGATGGAGAATAATTGGGAATCACAGAAAAGGAGAGGTGGGGCAGGATGCGGGTTTGACAGACACAGCTGACAGGAACTCAGAGAGACAGGTGAGCAAGCTTGTAATCAAGGCACATGGCAGAATGAGTGTAGGAAATGGAAAGGATTGGTCTGTAGGGTGTTGACAGCATTAACATCTTAACATCAGAGTCAAAGCTTTTGAACTGCGTGTGTGTGTGTGTGTGTGTGTGTGTGTGTGTGTGTGTGTTGGGGGAGTGGCAAGGACAGCCTTGTGCAAAGTCTCTGGCCCTGCTTACTCATCCCTATCCCCACTTCATCACTACAATGTACCAACACACATTCACAACCATATGTTTGGGAGCAAGGGGGTTCTGATACTTCGGTGCACCATCTAGGGCCCTATCAGATCCTGCAACTGAATTTCAGAATCTTCTTTTCTTTTTTGTTTGAGTATTAATAAAAAGAACAGGAGGAAAAAAGGAGGAGAGTGAACAGAGAAAGGGGAGAAGAAAGGAAAGAAGAGAGGAAGGGAGAGGAGGGAGGGAGGAAAGGGAAGAACAAACTGCACTTCCAAGCCTCCAACAAAACAAAAATGAAAGCAAAACAAAACATGGGACTAGATGGTAGTGCTGCCATAAAACACAACACTTTGCGAGGTTGACCCACATGGGGAGTTCTGGGTTTGTGTTCGGCGGCCTCCCTGAGAACTGCTGGGTCAGGGCTTAAGACTTCAAGAGAGTGGATCATGGGATCAAAACCCTTTTGGGGGTGCTCTATTTGTCTGTCTCTCTGCCTCTCTTGTTCATGGATGAAATACATAAACTTCAAAACAAAACAAACAAAAGCCAATATGAGCCAAGCTACCAGGTCACCTATATCCCTTCTGAGCACACAACCCAAACTCCTGCGTGGGTAGTTAGTCCTGTCTCCACTAGTGCACTAAGCATGATGGGTTACGTGTACATAGTAAATGGGCCATGCTGAACGCCTTCTTTTCTCACAAGAAGCCATGTGAATGTAATTTAGACTATGTTCCTAAGACAGAATGGGAAGGCAGAGTGGATTCTACCTTAAGTGCTATTTATGCTTGAAAGCACTGCTGGTAGTGCTGCTTCCTTTTCAGGTACCTTGTCTCTCTCCTGTGGCTAAACTCTGGTACCCGTCCATTTACAACACGAGGAGCTACACATAATGCACTTTATTAAATCCATGCTTCCTGCCAGATTTTGCATATGTTCTTTTGTTTCCCTGCTAACATTTCCACAGCTCAGAAATCATTCTTTCTGGTATAACTGAAGGATATGGATATTAAAATCAGATCAGCGAAAGATTTTATGGAGCTGGAGAGCTGCCAATCAATGCTGTAAAATAAAGCATGTCGCGGAGCTGATACCATCAAGTCTGTCCTGTGTAGTTTTAATATCGCTGGGGGGAGGTGGGGGGAGGTGGAGCTGGCAGAACAATTGGGAGTGGGAATGAGAATGAAAGGATTAGAAGAATTGGGGAATTTGAAAAAGGAGACAATTTACATTCAAGAAGTGTTTTTCAAAGACTTCCTCACTTCCAAGATGTTTTCTGGGCTAGGTAACCTTTGATTTATAGCTAGAGGTGATGTTCTTGGAGCTGCCTCTGAAAGCTAAAATCATAACACACGCCCGCAGCGTTCCCTTCCCAAACCCATAACTTTGTCATTTTCTCAGGCAGATGCACAAACACACGAGTCCGCAGCACAGAGTATGCGTGTGTGGTGGGGGGAGAGGGGGCGGCTGCCGCTTTGTAGTAGCTCCTTTGAAGTATTTAATTCTTCCCTTGTAATCCATTCATCAACACACATTTAAAGCCTATCAGTTTTAGCTCAGCAATGTCATTCTCAGTGGCCTGTATTTTCTCCAGTGGCTCAGGGCTTCTGTCCAGCACTTGGGTGGCACAGTCTGTTTTATCTGAAATCAGAATGTTAACGAAATTAAATTCTCTTTCTCTCTCTCTCTGTTCTCTCCCCACCTCCCTCAATGTTGGCTGGGGAGCCCACTGCGACAGTTTGTGAGTGTGCACAGGAGCGCCTAGTGCTTGCCTTTGTAAAATGCAGAAAATGCAGAAAAGAAAAAAAAAATGAGTTCAGCTAGTGCCACTCTTCTCCTTTAGCTTCTCCCTCCCCACCCCCCAGCACCAGCTTTTAATTTTCAAAAGCACTGCAATTGCTTGGTGTGGTTTCAAGAGCTGGGGTGCCATTCTCCCTGATGATGACTCTGCTGACGTCAATGGCATTCTTATCGTGCCGAGTGCGACATCAGAAACCAGCCCTCAGAGGCTCCTCTTATTCACAGTGCCTGGGCTCTAGCAAAATGTGGAATGGATTTCTGAAATGCAAAGGATTCGCCTTTGCTAGCTAGCACTGTGCTCAGCAAAGCAGCCTCCTCTGTCGGCAGCTCACCAGTTAAGACTGTTCTTAGTATTCTCTCCTGAAGGAAAAGAGAAGGCTAAGCGGATCATGGAGAGTTTTCTCTGTGTCAGATCTTTCAGAGACGTGTGTCTGTGCATGTGTGTGTATGTGTGTGTGTCCCTCAATAGGCTAAAGACCAACCCTTGTCAGTCTGATCATTCTAATCTTCAGCCTTTGAGACAAGATGAATTCCCCCACACCCACACCCGTGCTAAGACCCACTGGTTTAAGTGTGCCCGGTTTATTCTCTTGGCTGGAATCAAAGCCTAGTCTCAAATCTAGCCCATATTCACTTCAGACTACAGCAATCCCCTCTCTCCTTCCCGTCTCCTACTTTATTATAAAAGTTTATTTATTCCTTCTATGAGAGGCAGAGAGACAGAGACAGAAACAGATATACAGCACTATGAACTGGGTCTTGACCTGCCCCCAGCCTCAGCCAGCCCTGGATCCTGTGCCTAGGAGGTCTCCAGATGTGACCAGAACCTTCCCATGTGGGCCAGCCTCACAGAGTATTGCATTTTATTGTTGGATCTCTCTCTCCCCCTTCTTAAATTAAAAAAAAAAAAAAATAGGCGGTCGGAAGAAGGAAAATATTCATACCTGAATAATAATAATAATAATAACGCTAAATGGGAAAACAGTGTGCTGAGAATTAAACATTTCACTCTAAATACTCGTGTCTTTTTAAGAGGCCTGATACCAAAGGCTAAATTTCCATGGGAGTCAGTGGATATTATATCCATTATTCACTTCCTGCCCAGCAGTTTGGGTAGCTACTATGGTTATAATGAAACTTTCTCCATTTGCGGAAGAGTTTATTATGGTCCAAATCTACTCCAAGACATCTCAGAAATGTTCACAGTTCAAATCAGGATGTTTGCGAAAATCAAGGGCATTTGACATCATAACAGAATGACGTACAAGTACAAGTCAGGTAGGTTTCATTGGCCTAATCTTTGACACTAAGAAATCAAAATTATCTTAGCATCTACCAACCAAATGATGATCATTCCTCTTGAAGATTAGGAGCCACCCATAGTAAGCTTATCAGATGTAACCGTTCTAGAGAAAGGCTGTTCAACAACATGTGACATGTACAATCATCAATTCCCTTTAGAACTACTTAGAATCATAGCATCAAACGGATGTCAGCTTACATCTGGTTTACTCTTTCCACCTTCAAATGAGGAAACTGAGGCCAAGAGATTGTTGCAAAACACAACTATTAAGTGACAGGACTGATAAACTCAAGCTGTCTCATTCTAAATGGTATGCTCCTTCCTATACAACACATTGCTTCTGATTATTTAAAACTTACTGCCAGAACCCCAAATTTGCTTGGGACGTTTTCATTTTTAACTTAGACAATAATTGCAATTTTTTTTAAATCAAAGTGAATTTTCAGAAAATTTAATATGAAGAGAGTGCTAAGAAATTTATCTTTTGTTTTTAATGAGTTTCTTATCTAATGAAAACACTATTAACTACAATGGAGAAAAATAATATATGTTTAAATGCATGAAGTTCAGATTAAAAAAAAATATTTCTTCCATGAGCACAAGAGACAGACAGGCAGCCACACAGGGTGTTGATCTTCAAGTCACAGCCAGACCAGGGTCATGGGCATCCAGGTAGGTGGCCAGCTTACTCTGGGAAGTCTCCAGATGTGAACCCAGAACCCTTCCATGTGAGTCAGCCTCATAGAGCACCATGTTTTCACACTGTGTCACCACCCGGCCCCATTCAGATGACTTTTCTAAAAGTAGTGATGGGCTCTGAGAAGGAAGAACGAAGATTCACCTGTGCTCTACATACACGTGCATCCCGGGCCCAGGCGTCATTCTGCCTCATTTACATCATAGCTAACTCCCATCACTGTGTGTGGTATCGGTTAGCACTATAAGTATTTGCTTCCTAATTCAAGCCACTGACTTCATGTATGATTACATCGTATGGTCTGTAGAGTCTCCCTCCTCCAGTACCTTTGCCTTCTCTTTAGAGGACTCTGACCATGTTTGTGTAAATCACTTTTGAAGCTCTCTTTTTGACACATGTGTATTCTCTTTTAGTCCAGAATGGAGAAGAGAGGTGGCAGAATTCAGAAATAATGACTTTTTAGAGTAAGAGAGACCTGAGCTAGAAACCTAGCTTAATCACTCACTACTCCATGATTCTAGGACATTTCTTAACGTTTTTGAGCTTTAGTTTCTTTATCTATAAGACATGAATGAATTCTCAGTTGTACTTTGTAGGGTTATTGAAAGGATTAGACATAATATTTACTAAATTTCTATGGCAGTGTCAGTCATGTAGGAGAAACTCAATAAAGGCTAATAATACTGATGAGGATCTAACAAATAAATGGTAAGGACTAATAAAATAAAAACAAAGGGACAAAAAATGATAATATTTTCTCCCTTATAACCTCAGTGCCATTAAAATTGGAAGGGCAATATATTTCTAAAGAAATTTTCTAATAAATACTAATTATCTGAACTAAATACATGAGCATCAGTCTGCATTTGAATTTCCATGAAATATTGGTGGAATGCATTTAGAGTTGAGTATCTGACTACAATATCAAGTAGCTGCAAAACTTAATTACGTCTTAAATATTCTTTAAGGATTATTTTGAAACTAGTCTGTGTGAGTGCTCAAGCCAATTTCCAGTTCTCTTCTGCCTGAGATAAACTGCCAGCATTCATCTAGATGATAAGTAGTTTTGTGTACACTGAGATAAGAAGCCAAGTCAATGCCTTAAACTTAAAGGCAGACCCACATTAAAGGCGCAAGTGTTTTGGAAAGCCTAGTAGTTAATTTCAGAGTTAAGCCACACTGTCCCATAAAGCACATTTTTCACTGAATAACATGTTCTTCAAAACTAAGTTTATTTTATAATAACAATATGGATCAAAATAGAAATGTTTTGCTCTTTGCAGAAATTGATAATTTGATACCAACAAACAATAGCATTTAAACTCAGAAACAAATTACAGCCACGCCTGTTTAAATTGGCCCACCCGAATTTCATCAATGAGACTGTGGCAGTCTGCCTAACTTCTAGGTTGAACCTGAATCTTGGAAATTCAGCTGTTAAAAGGGTGTGTGATTCAGGAGAGGGTACTTATCTCTGTAATTTAGCCATGAACCAATTGACTCTGCCTGGGGGCACTGAAAACCTAGTGCTCTTGTTTCTAATGGAATTGCCCTAATAAAGATTTAGACCCAATCAATACCTCAGTCAACTTCACATGTTTGATATACCTTCTCTTTCATTCAAGCAAATGGAAAGAAAGGGTTTAATCATATCTAATCATTCCAAACATTAAATAAGTTACAACATAATGTGATCATGTTATTTCCTTCCTTAAAACCATTAATTGGCCATACTCAGTTCACCCACCCTGCCCCCAACAGGAAGGGCTGCTTTAGCCTAAGGTAGGGGCACCATTTTCTAATTCTTCAAGCCAAGGGGACAGCTATTTGGAATCTGCTCAGAGATGGTGCCTTTTTAAATTTACAAAGAAAAGAACCAGCAGATGGCATAACAGTTGCATCACTGGACTCCCACTAAATAGACTGCAATTCGAGTCCCTGCAGCTTAAAACTAATGCCAGGGCATGTGTGCATGCCCAAAATTTCCAAGAAGAAAATGTAGGAGAGGGGATTGTGGCATGGCCATCCCCACTGGGGTATGTGTGTGGGGGTGATTTCTCGCTTTCTGTCTGTCTCTCTCTTTCAGGCAAGCGCATATGTCCTAAGCAACTTGTACTATTCCGTCATGGTATTGAGGCATTTCAGTTATATATTTTGTTCAATTTTTCTTTCCTCTACTAGAGACTAAGGTAGGAGCTGTGACCATATTGTTCACCTACGTATTGCCAGCTCCTATCAAAGTGCCCAGTATACAAGTAGTCAGTCAATTACAAATTGGATATAAAGTTGGATTATTATATCACATTCAACAGTTTCTCACTATAAGTTCTTTTTGAAAGAATATAAAATAACTCTATGTCCTAATGAATGACTGTATCATGTTCATTTCCAAATACCATGGGCATATGGTGTTCCAAAAACAGTTATACTGGCCTTTACAGAACTTTACGGTAATAAGGTTAATATAGCATACTTACACACCACACACACACACACACACACACACACACACACACACACACACACTAATGAAAGGTTTCTATAGCCCCCTAAAGGGAATGACCACTATTTGTCCTTACCATTTTGATATTAAATATATAGAGGATGCAGGACATAGATGTCCTAGTGTGAAATCATGGTTCTAAAGGTAACTGTGCTGTTGGAATAGTTATATTTGGTAAAAAATGAAGAGCTGGTAATTGTATGTTGGGCTCCACAATTTTTTATTTTTAAATTCCAAAGTCTAAGGACTCTGACTTAGCAGAATTTTCCCATCAACACACAGACTGCAGGGTTTGCATGTGTTCATTTTGCATGTGTTCATTTCTACTCAGGTGTGGCTCCAACCTATGGTCCTTCTTCCTTTGTTTTCTCATCTTTATTTCTGCCTTTTCTGATACTTTCCACAACTGTGCCATTTCCTGCTTTATTAGTGTCAATGTGAAAGGCTATATATCCAAAAACTAATATATACCACATTTTACTTTAAGAGAGAGAGATTAAGATGTTAAAACCTTAATTATATACATTATAATAATGAACCTGGTATAATCACTCAGAGTTCACTGAAATAATTAAAGCTATAATCTTTAAAAGTAACTAAGTTTTATTTGTACGCATTAGACTCCACAGTGGTGTGTCAAAGACTGGGGATTATGGGTGTGCCAAAACATTGATTTCCGGGACCAGCAGTTAGCGTAATGGCTATGTCGCTGGACTCCCACATAGTTGACCACGGTTCGTGTCCCGGACCCGGTGGCTTAAAACTCACGCCGGGCACGTGTGCCTGCGTGCCCAAGATCCCAAGAGGAGTATGGAGGAGAAGGGATTGCGGCATGGCCATCCCCCCTGGGGGGTGATTTCTCGCTTTCTGTCTCAGTCTCTCTCAGTCTGTCTGGTGAACGCACACACCCTATAGCAAAAAAAACTCTCAAAAAAAAACCCCAAAACAACAACAACAACAAAAACATTGATTTCCCTCCATTCTTGTAACAAGTGAATGGGAGACTGAACACAAGCTACATTCTTACTTCAGTTTTCACTAGAAATACAATTATTGATAGGTGCCGTGAAGGAAAATCATGGAGAAGTACTGAACTAAATAACCTTCACATGGTCCAATGCGTTTGCAAGTTGAAATAAAAAATATTAAATCTCAATACTATTCAGAGGACCTTATTCAATGGTACAATGACATTTCAAATTTCATATTTCATTATGGGACATTTTCAGGTACAGTTTTTTTTTTTTTTTAATGGTTAATAAAAGGGAGGGGACCAGCAGTTGGTGTAATGGTTATGTTGCTGGGCTCCCATGTAGTTGACCATGGTTCGAGTCCTGGACCCGGTTGTTTAAACTCTCGCTGGGCGCTTATGTGTGTGTGCCCAGGGTCCTGAGAGGAGAATGGAGGAGAAAGGATTGTGGCATGGCCATTCCACCTGGGTGGTGATTTCTCGCTTTCTGTCCCTCTGCCTCTCTCTGTCTTTCTGGTGAGCGCACACGCTCCATAGTAAAAACCCCTCCAAATAAATAAATAAATAAATGGGAAGTAGGCAATTAATAAACACAAAAATAATACTGCCTTCATCTTCCTTTTTTTTTTTTGAAAGAGAGATTTTTGATATAGGGCAGGTGTGCTTGCTGGAGAGACTAAGGGACAGAAAGCAAGAAATCACCCCTCAGGGGGAATGGCCATGCCACAATTCCCTTCTCCAGTCTCCTCTTGAGATTTTGGACACACATGCACACATACCTGGCATGAGTTTAAACTGACTGATCCAGGAATTGAACTGCAGTTGACTACATGGGAGTCCAGCGATGTAACCATTACACCATCTTCTAGTCCCTCATTTTCCATTTAAGATAATTTGCTAGTGCTATTCCTGGTATATATACAGGCATGGCACTCACGGTATTTTACAGCATGTTGGTAATCTTAACATTTCTATTTGATTATGGAAAGCTGCATTCATCTTCAGCTCTGCTTCTAGCAGACCTCATCAGAGGTCAAGATGATATACCAGAAGTGTCCTTGGCAATCAAACTCACAAGCTGTAGAAATGATCATATTGTTAAACATATTTAGCCTGATTTGACAATAGTAGCAAGTCAAAACTGTTCTGCAGAAGGAGACCATTCCATTGCACCAGGGATTTCTTTATTTCTTTTGCTAAAATTAGTACTGTGATCAGTACATGTCAAAGACTACAATGGCAGCAAAAATTCTGCTCAAGTTTGTTTTTCCATTCGTTATTTTTTTGAGAATTGAAAAAATTCACCTCTAAAATCCCCCCACATACACACACACACACACACAATCCCTAAAAATCTTGTCATGTAGATAAAATACAAAAAAGAAAAAAGGTAGAGATTTTACTCTAAGCATAAAACAGAAAATAACTCCCTTCTTCACTACTATGCATACTTCAGCTTAATGGTTTTTCCGTAGAAACACTGAGATGGATGCTGGGTGGTTCTTAGTTTAAGAGACCAATAGCTTTAGAAGTAGAAAGACCTAGATTCAAATTCTACTTCTGCCACTTTTTAGCTTTGTGAATAAAGGCAAGTTACTTGACCACTTAGGTCTCAGTTTTCTTATCTGTAAATTGAAGTCCACAGAGTTGGGAGGATTCAACAAGATAATTTATTTGCAGTGTTTAGTACAAATAAGGCACTCAAACAATAGGAGATAAAGTATTAAACTTTAATTTAATGAATCTCTGGTCTGATCCATTCTAATTCTGCCAATAAACTCGGTGAGTACACTGGGCCCCATTTATGGCCTTCCCAGATCAGATATGCTCCACCCAAATGAATATAAGCTACTTTCCCAGGTTCCTGGCCACAACCGCCCCAGGAGTGCCTTGGTCATTACTGCACTCGCCTCTACTTTTCATTCTACACTACCTTGGATGCTCTGGCCAGAGCCACAGCCTTTGACCTGACAGGAACCATCTATCTGCATGTTATATAGAAGATATTTCTGGGGAGGTCAAGGTCCCGTGGAGCCAATTTTTACCAGTGAGTGACAAAGACACATAGGCAGAAAAATTGCTCATCCTTTCTTATCCCCATGTAACATTCTAAGACTTGGGATTCCATATACCCTTACAACAATGTCTTGTGTATCTTAGCAACTTGTTGTGTTTTTGTGAAACTGTGACAAGCTTATTCATGCATTACCTTATATTTACCTTCTCTTCTTCCCTACTGCTATCTCTCTCACTTTTACCCAACTTTTGCTTCCAGGAGATTACATGACTCTACCTCCTTCATAAAGTGTGAGTAAATAAGGTATCTTGAGGGAACCTGGGATGAGACTGAGAGATTAAGAAGAAAGATGAGACAACAAAATACTAGAATGAAAGATTAAAAAGTTCATTAAACTACGTCAATTCAACCTTCTACCTATCTATAATTCCTTGAATTTCTCCAGTAGTGGAAGCTCTTAAGGCCACATCACCACCTTCTTAACAAAGAATAACTGATAGCATTAGTAGAATAAGAAGTCTTTGAGCACAAACCATCATTCTTTTTATTCCACAGAGTCTCATTTCAATTATAACCTAAGATAACAGGTTTAGAACCACTTAATACTGTCTTAAGAGACAGAGAGATTTCTTGGAAAAGTTATGTTCCTTTGAATATAACTAAAAGGCAACAAAGTGATAAAATGTAACCCTGATTTTTTTCATTCCTTCAAAATATGCCCACATTTTATAGAAAAGGCTATATATTGAGGCTCTGAAAAAAAAATGCAATTTTAACATTAAACATAGGTTCTAGCATTTGACATTTCTCCTAGTGCTTGTATATAACTACCCACACTTACAGCGTTTCCAATAGGGGACCCAAAGTATTATATGTGCTATGATTCATTCCGCATCACCTGACCCTCGCCAATAGTGATGACTGTTCAATACCAATACCGTGGCTTCCATCTTACCTCAACTTCCATGGAACACTCTACCTCTAATGGCATCAAATGTATGAGCTCTAGGTTGTTATTGGGCAACTTTCATCCCCATGTTCTAGTTCTTACTTTTGCATAGGCATGCTTGCTGAGTTGGTGCCTCACAGGTGGCTTGGTTTGTGACATATTTTAATAGCTACAAAACCATGGTCAGTTACTGGATTGCAATGAATTACATAGCACCAAAGAGAGGACTTTTCTAATATCCCAAATGACCTAGGAACGTGATACAGCAAAGGCACTGTACCTCACTGAATATACCCAGGTGAGAATTTATGTATCCTGAAGGATGCACCCTTACTCTGAAGGATGGTGGTCGGGAGAGAGCAAGTCTGGTAATCATCCAAATACATTAAAGCCCATTTCTTTCTGTTGCTATTTGGCTCGTTTTATTTTGATTGGGTTTGTTTTCTTTTCTTAGCAATTAGGCCATTTTATGAGTACTTTGGTAAGCAGTAGTAATAGTTGTTTTCTATCAGAAACTGTTAACCTTTTAAATACAGCAGAGATGTGATGGGCACTATAAATTTAATTAAACACAGTCTCTGGTCCTGGGTTGATGGTCATAACCCTTTTTTCTTTTTATTACCACTCTAGTTTAATTCACTTGGAACCAAAGAAATAAGTATGAGTTTCCAGCGCCGATATTCTGGGTCTATAAACACAGCTTTCTCTGTTATGTGCTCATTTGTAACCCCTCAAAAAATGTCTGTCATTGGTCCAGGATAATAAACCCCCAAAAACCCAAGTTCTATTTATCTCATTGTCCGCTACAGTTTATTCATTCATTTAACACATTTATCGTCTATATGCTAGCACTGTGCCAGGTGATACAAACATCAGACAAAAGACCAAGATCCCTGCCCTAAGATAACATGCCATAAAATTCTGTCGTAGTATATGTTTTCTGGATTCCACATGGCTGACTGCACAGTCTAGGATCTGGGTGTGTATGTGTGAATGTACCCCAAATCCTGTCAGGAGAGAGGAATGGAAAAGAAGGGATTGTAGCATGACCATCTACCATGGGACAGGTGCTTTCTCATTTTTGTTCCCCCTACCCCATGTGAGTGCAAGCACCCTCTGGCAAATAAAATAAAATAAATAAATACAAGTTAGACATTAGAAAAATAAACATATGTGTTAGATCAGTCCCTGAATGGCCTTCAAGTAATTTCCCATCAGAAAATGAGGTGATGGTTGCAGTGGTGGCCAGAATCCTCCCGCCAGAGCCTTCCCTTTCTGGCAGTCAGCACCCGTAGATGGACGATAGGGTCACAGTGGCAAGCCAAGTAAGCTAATCAAAGTACCTGTCAGTCTCATGACCCTACCCCTCCACCTCTCCCATATAAATACATCACATCAATGTAAAAATATTTCTTAATTAATTTTTAAAAATAAATACATCACATCTCCTCTTGGGGAGGTGGTGGGGGGGGGCTGAAGCACATCTGACTTCAAACCTCCAGGCACTCTTTCTCTCAAGAACGTTCCTTTTTCTCTTGAGATGGTGTCACTGGAGTTTTACTGCATACCCTAACAGTATGTTTTCACATTCATTTTCCAAACCTCCAAGTATCATAAGGAATAAAAAGATAAATGATAATAAAGTAAAAAAAAAAAAAAAGTTTGCAGGAACCAGCAGTTAGCGTAATGGCTACATCGTTGGACTCCCATGTAGTCAACCGCGGTTCAAGTCCCGGAACCGGTGGCTTAAACTCAACACTGGGCGCGTGTGCGTGTGTGCCCAAGATCCCAAGAAGAGAATGGAAGAGAAAGGATTGCTGTGTGGCCATTCACCTTGGGGGTGATTTCTTGCTTTCTGTCTCTCTGTCTCTCTTTTTCTTTCTGGCTAGAGCACACACCCTATAGCAAAATCCTCTCAAAAAGAGAGAGAGAGAGAGAGAGAGAGAGAGAGAGAAAATAACCAGAACAATATCCATAAAGAATAAACACACACACACCCATATAAAAGGTTAACTGACTTAATGAGACTTACACAGTGGTGGATAGGGAGGGAAGTGGTCAATAAACATATGAAAAGTTAGTCAGATGTATTTGCAATTACATTATCTTGACAAACTATATTATTTAGGAAGTCTAGGATCAGTGGTATGGGAATGCCAGCATTCTTTTTGCTTATGGTAGGACTGCAGACTGAGGTGGTCTTTTTTAGAAGGCAGTTTGGCAATACATACAAAAATTTTAAATTCAATTTTACTGCTAAAAAATTATCCAATGAATATACTCACAAAAGGACACAAAGATATTCAGGCATAAAGATGCTTATAATGTCATTTGTAGAAGTAAAAAAATTAAAAATGATGTATAAGCCTATAAATAGAGTTAAATGGACTACTGTACATAACAGAATACTGTGTGTCAGGCAATAAGCATGAGATAGGTCACTGTCCTTAGACAAACCAATACAAAAGAGCCTCCAAATATACTGATACATTTTAAAAAGGCTGGTATATAATAGCATTTGTAATACTTCCTGGAAGAGTATGTTAGAAACTAGTAACACGTTGGGAACCAGCAGTTAGCGTAATGGCTATGTCGCTGGACTCCCACGTAGTCGACCATGGTTCGTGTCCCGGACCCGGTGGCTTAAAACTCACGCTGGGCGCGTGTGCGTGCGTGCCCAAGATCCCGAGAGGAGAATGGAGGAGAAGGGATTGTGGTGTGACCATCCCCCCTGGGGAGTGATTTCTCGCTTTTTGTCTCTATGTCTCTCTCTGTCTGTCTGGCGAGCGCACGTGCCCTACAGTGAAAATCTCTCAAAAAAAAAAAAGAAACTAGTAACACGTTACTGCAGATAACCATGACCAACCAATTAGAGTTGGCACAGGTGACAACTGTTTGCTATTTTGTTCTCTCATATAATATTTTCTGTTAAGTAAGGCTTTCCCTAAGAAGTGGACTGATCCAAAATCTTTGGGTATTTGCACAGAACTAGAATCATGAAGAATGGAAGATCAGGGCATATTTTCAAAGGACTAAGGAGTTTAAAAGGACAGAGAGGAGCAAAATCAAGAGGAAAGTAGGGTAACCAAATCCCATTTTGGCCAGGACTCTCCCAGCTTTAACACTGAATGGTCCGCATCCCAGAAAATCCCTCAGTCCCAGGCAATCTGGAACCACTTGTCATCTGAACCACTTTTGTCCCTAAAATCAGGTAATCAGATAATCTGGGGTTATTACAGAGGCATTAACCATGTGTACAAGACAAGTTGAGGTACTTTCCTGTCTACATCCCAATTTTCCTATATCTCTCCTTAGATGGCAAAGGGTCCCACAGCCAAGAATCCCACCTTTACTTTCATCTTTATCATTTGGTGCAAGGATTTCCACATCTGTGTGTGTGTGTGTGTGTGTGTGTGTGTGAGTGAGTGATATCACCTTTTGGATCAGGACTTCTAAAACTGGGGGTTATATAGAGTTTACATACAGTTTTATAGTTGAAGAGAAACTATTATGATAAAACTGGGAAAGAAAATATTTGGTTATGGGGGGGGATGGTATTTGGTGGGCTAGAAATAATAAGGCCAAAGAAGTTTTCAAGGCAAAGAAAAACTCCATGACATGGGTGGGGAGGAATAAAGAGGTATTCATTAGAGAAACCAAAATGATACCTACCAAATTAAGTTAGACACACAAGGACCATGTTAGGGGAAAATTGTCAAAACAAATAAACACCAGTCCTGAGGAGCTACCAGTTTAGAAGATGTAATCAATATTTTCCATGCTTCTGACACTTTCTCTATGACCCAGAATACTCTGGCGAGAATAGCTGACTAACAGCACAAAACAAATTATTCCCAGTTGCAGGTGAGGTGCTGTGGTGCACAGAATCACCCTTATCAGCCCTAACAAGGTTAAAGAAGTCCACGGGGAATTTCACTGTTTGCCGTGTCCATGGCAAGAGCGAAGCCAAACACTAGGACACATGTTACTTCCCTTTTGTCCCTAAAATCAGGTAATCGTTCAGATTTGAGAGCAGCCTCAGAAGCATAAGCTGTTTAGTACATGTGTTTCTCATCATGGCAGTGGTATTTGCTTTATACCTACCCCCATAGTAATCATTACTGAAGGAAAGCTTAAGTCATTGCAGCTTGATTGCCTTTTACTTAGACTTCAGAAATATAGCTTAAATTTTACTTGCGAGTTATCTAGTCCCTGGACGTCAACATTTTTGCCCCCTTAAGGGTGGATGTGTTGCTTTTTGCCTTGATAGATCAGCAACTGTATCACATTTTTTTGAAACCATGTTTATTCTGCCCTTTGGTCATTTGATCATTTAGCTGCTATTTGTTAAGAAATGAGTGGGACATTGGGGTTTCGTAGGTTAGTCAGAGTTCACTTTCCAGTATCAAGCATACATTAGAAATACAGATAAAACCAGCTAATAGTATGGCACCGTAAGATGAAAGAAGTGGGAGACTGATTTATAGAAGTATAGAGGAGAAAAGTTTAAACCCAGGAGGAACTCAGGAATTGTTACCTTAAGGGGCAACTAGGTGCTGCCCAGCTTTTGTGACAGGTGAGGGTGGGGAAAACTTTCAGGTGACAGAACAATATATGCAAAAGCTCTATTTGGAAGGTGTGTGAGAGCTTGGTTGATCAGGAAATACAAACTGCGTTGGAATCCAGGAACATTCAAGAAGGAAGGCCATGCACGTGGAAAAGGTGCCTGAGAGGTAAGTGAGAAGAGCAGATGAGGGGAAGGTGAAGAAAAGGGCACTCAAACTTACTGAGCACTTATTTCGTGCCAGGCTTTTTACATTTGATATCTCATATGGTTACTCCAATGACCCCCCGGACAATGTTTGTTACCCCATTAAGTAGATGAGGAAACAGAAGATGAGAAAGGTTGTACTTGGACTGACCCGCTATTTGAGGCCGGGTGTATCCAATACCAAAGTCCCTGGTCATTTTACCACAGAGCACTGTTTCTAGGTGAAGGGTAAAGAAGTTTAACTTCAACCCAAAGGCACTGCAGACTCTCTGAGGGATATCAGCAGGAGATGGACATGACTAGAACTGCATTAAAAAAAAAAATTTACTCTAGCAGTCACAGATAGCAGGAAGAACAGAGGACCTTTCTTCCTAAAAGCGCAGAGAAACATTTTTCCTCTAACTTCAGTGTCTACTGGCACATATAGAAAAGTCGAGGTTTCCTCAGACCTTGATGTCATCATACTTGCATTTATGCCCAGAAACATGCAAGTCTGAAATGTAAATGACAAAACTAAAGATGATGGGGCCCAGAAACTCTAATTGGCCTTAGGAGGAAGTGGCGATGGAGGCAGGACAGAGGAGTAAAATAATATTATCTGTTCAAAGTTGACAAACACAATTAAAATACAAGGAGTCCTCGAAAAGTTCATGGAAAATGTGTATTATGGATTTCAAATTTTTTGGCACCAAAATAAGCTTCTAGTTTAATCTAGGTTTCAAGAACTTCTTTCAAGGTCACTACTATGTGCAGTCTTGTATTTTTAGCCAGGCTGGCCAGGAGAGATTCACTCTTCTGTGTACACCAGCTAGAGATCTGGGAGCAGATGAAGCACTTCTAACTTGCACTTGTATAATCACTACAGAGGGTTACACTTCTGTCAAATGATCCAATTACTTTAAAAGTTTGAGATGATGCCTGGGCTAAGAGCTTTCTTTAGCTGCATGTCTCAGTGTGGCTATAAATTTCAGTCAAGTCATGTCCTGCAAATTTGGTCTAATTAAAGAACTCAGGAGTAAGGAGAGTGGGTGAATTGAGATACACATTCAGAGATAATAGAGTTAATTTACTTCTTGGATTAAACATTTAATAGTCATTATCATGCATTTTGGGGTTAGAAATCTAGGTCATTATAGATGCATTTATTTTGCAAAAATGAAAGTAGTAAACCAAAAATCAAGGTGTTGAAGTTTTCAAATGAAATACTACTTTATTATAAACTTTCTAGAAAAGAAGTCTAGAGACTATTTTTGGAAAAATTAGGGAAAACATTTTTGCTTGAAATTTTAAAAAATAATCATTTTATTTATTATTATTTAGTATTTGACCACAGAGGGAAGACAGATATACAGAGAAGGAAAGTGAGAAAGTAAGCAACCAGATCTGAGACTCGAACCGTAGATAGCTATGTGGGAATACAGTGCCTTAACCACCATGCCGCTTGCCAGCCCCCTTTACTTGACATTTTGCTGATTGGTGGTTTTTTTTAGAAATATAAGGGAACTTCAAAAAGTTGCTGGAAAAATAGAATATAAGCTTAATTTGGTGCATGAAATCCATGCAGTTTGTTTTTAATATGCATTGTTCATAAACTTTTTGAAGACTCCTTACAGTAACAAGATGTCTGTATTCTAGTAGATACAAATGTTTACACAGAGGGACAAGATTTTGAGAAGACAATCAAACATTCTTTTTTTTTTTCCTAGAGAGATTTTTGCTATAGGACACATGTGCTTGCAGAGAGACAGAGAAAGAGAAAATGAGAAATCACTTCGTGGGGGGACGACCTCACCACAATCCCTTCTCCATTCTCTCAGGATTTTGGGCATGCATGCACACACATTGAAGCCACCAGGTCCAGGACTTGAACTGTGGTCAGCCTTAGGGGAGTCCAGTGCCTTAACCATTATGGCACCTGCTTGCCCCCAAGCAAATATTCTTATTGTAAAAATATGGATATTAGGTCAGCCCCATAGCACAGTGGTTAAGCTCTGTGCGAAGGGAATTGGATCTCCATGGACTACATGGTTCAAATCCCATGCCTCACAGCTTGAAAAACTGGCAGAATGTGTTTGCATGCATGCTCCAAATCCTGAGAGGATAGAGAAATGTAGTAAAGAGAATTATGATATGACCATACTCCCTTTGGGGCTACTTTCTCTTTCTTTGGCAAGCACATGTACTTCCAGTAATAAAAAATGATATATAGTCACAGGAACTGTAGGAAAAATAACATTTCTTGGGATGATTCTGCCATAAAGGTGGACCCCTTTACATCTTAGGGTCAAGGAGATAGCCATTCTTTGAGAGTTACAAAGGTCTGGGTAGATACAGGAATCATTACAATGCTCATTTGAAGGAAAAATCACATATATGCATACATACTTCACCTGTAAAATTAGAAAGAATTCTCTATCCCTATGGGCCAAGGAGAAAAGCTAAAACTAGAAATAGAAATTTTACTAATAGGCCCAAAGGAAAGTTATACAAGTGGATTTGAAAAGCTCATGGAAAAATACAATTTAAGTATAAATTTCAATGCAAAAGATTTTGAAATCAATGCATAATTTTTTTCAAAGTAAACATTTCCATTAAGTTTTTGAAGACCCCCTTGGATTCATAGACAGGAAGAAAATGTAACTGGTAGACTAAATGTCAACCTGTATGGTGATATTTAAACTCCTAACAAAATGTGTTTCCTTCAAATGTTATCTATAAGTCTGCAATTAGGTATTCATTTCCTTGCACTTATAAAATGAAAATATTCCAGGGAATAATTAATACTGTAATATCAATCTTTTAGTCCCGTTTCTGTAGCCAACCTAATTGTTTAAATAAGTTGTGTTAGAAATTTCCAGGCGGGGGCCAGCAGGTGGCATAGAGCTTAGAGTGTTGGATCCCACATAACCAACTCTGTGGTCCCTGATCAGGCAGCTCAAAAACCACACTGGGTGCCTATGCCTGCGTGCCCAAAATCCCCAGAGGGGAATGAAGGAGAAGAGACTGCAGCTTGTTCATCCCCCTGGAGGGGGTGATTTCTCACTTTCCCTCCTCTCTCTTTCTCTCTCTCTCTCTTGGTCTCTCCAGTGAGTGCATGCACCCTTTGGCAAAACAAAAAACAACCCTTCCCCCCCAAAACCAACCAACCAAACAAAACAAAACAAAATTCAGGCTGTTTAGAACTAGAGTTATCTAAAAAAAGTAGTTTAGGCCACACCTGTGTTTCACTGATGAGGTGCAAAGGTGAAATACTTTTCACAAGGTCATGTAGTCTGTTATTAACCATAAAAGTCTATGAACAATTTCAGAATCTTGGCCAACGGTGTCTTGGAAGTTCTGAGAAAGATGCAGAGAGGCCTTGGCTGCAAAGTAACCGTGGTTAAGAGGGAACAGGTGGTGCTCCAGGCTTCCCACCCCATTTCACCTAAAGCAGGTCTGCTGTGTTACAGACACTTATACAACAGGCTTCTTCTTGATGACTTTATTGGAGAAAGGCTTCTTCTGCTAAATGAAAGTTTTAAATGAGTACATGGTGGACCATGTTGATAAACTGAACAAGTGGAAGAAAAAATATTCTGAACATGTCTGGTGGACAGTCTACATGTTCCAGAAGGCCAGAATGATGTCCCGCTCATTTTGAAAATTTTCTCTACCATCTAATTTGGTGCCTTTAAAATGGGGCTTTAAAGGCAATAGGGTTTGGAAGTTCTTGAACATAAGTATCTAGGGACTCTCTTCTGACCTCAGGCAGTTTTCTAAATTATCCCCTTCTTTTTCCCCCACTGACCCACAGAATATGGTTAGCTCATGTCTCCCTCATAAAAAACAAACAAAAACTCCTTTTTTTCTTTATTCATAGTACAGTGCATACACTTGCAAATAAGATTGAGAAAGAGAGAGATGAGCACCCTCCATAGTGTCTACTCACACCAACATCCCCTTCCCACAGTCTTCCAGCATATCAGATCTCGACCACTCACACATGTGCCCAATGTGTTTCAGGTTTACAGGGACAGGGATTCCAACCTTAGTCAGCAGCTGTGTAGGACCCAGCTTCTCTTGAGCAGCACGTTGTGTGCTGTGCAACGGCCAATCCCAATTTGTGTCTTTTTTGTTGAAATGATTTCATTAAATTTGCCAGAGGATGTGTGTGCTCACCAGAAAGAAACAGAGACAGAGAGGGAGAAGGAGAAAGGAACCCCCACCCCCCGGTGAAGTGTAGTCACACCACAATCCCTTCTATTCCATTTTCCCATTCTGTTGGGATTTGGGGCAGCATACATGCACACCCACACACCATGATTTCCAATTGCAGTGGATTTTAACTGTGTGGTCAGTCATGTGGGATTCAGTTCCCTTAACCACAAGGCAACAGGACCTGCCCTGACCATATCTTTTAAGACCAGCCCCTAACTGGGACCAGTAGATGGCACAGTGGTTACATCACTGGACTCAGACTTAGTTAACCATGGTTCCAGTCCTGGACATGGCCAGGTGCATGTGTGTGTGTGTGTCCAGGATCCCGAGAGGAGAATGGAGGAGAAAGGATCGTGGGGTGGTCATCCCCCTGGAGGGTGATTTCTCACTTTCTGTCTCTCTGACTCTCTCTCTCTCTTTCAGGGGAGCACACACACCCTATAGTTTAAAACAACAACAACAACAACAAAGACTCTCTTAAAAAAAAAAAAAAAACAAACAAAAAACCCCACCAAAAAATAGCCCCTAACTTTTTCCTGACCCATCCACTTAGTTGGGAACAAAATCTCCCATCTTGGCCCTACTCTGTTGTCTCTGCACTACCCTATTGAAACTCAAGTAAATCAATGCATAAATAAATGAATTCAAGGCTGATAATAACTATAACCTCAGGGGAAAAGATCAGAATAAGAAACAGCATTGTTGAAATTACAAGGCAATAAAGACCCTGACATCTACAAAGGTAAATGAGTTTATTCCACCTTCCCACTGGCCCTCTTAGAAATTTTTATGATTCCATAAACATTCCTTCTCTCCTGTTTACTATTTTATTTTCTGAGATGCAGCTCATCATTTCCTACCTCCAAAGAGGCTCACACTTAGATTCCTTTCTCTCCAACCTACTTCACTTTCCCGCCTCTCTCTCTAATTGCTAATTGCTAGGTTTATAACAACCCAAAGCTAAGTATTACTCCCATCTCAAAGCAAACTTCAGATTGTAATCTTCAAATTCAAAGTCCCTTAGGCAGTTTTATTCTGGAAAACATGACTTCAGGTCATTACTGATTAAGTGACTTTACTTCTTGCTAAATATTACTGAAGGGTGGACCCCTTTCAGAATCATAAAAAGAGTAGAAGCCACAATGCTGATAGTTCTCAAACTGGGTGACCTCTGAGAACATATTTTCCACTTTTATAACTTAATATTTTCATTTCAATGATTACCTTTAAAATTATGTTTGACCAGTTATAAAGACAAAATTCTTGTTCAAGAATGATTATGATTAAAATGTCTTTCATAGAATAACACTTTCTAAAGTCAGTTTCTTTCTTTCTTCCTTTCTCTTTCTTTTTCTTTTTCTTTTTCTTTTTTTTTTTTTTTTCCATAAGGCACATACACTTGCCTGAGAGAAACAGTGAGAGGAAAAGTGAGAAATCTCCCTCCGCTCAGGGTGGATGGCCATACCCCAATCTCTTCTCCTCCATTCTCCTGGGACTTGGGGCACACACGACCTGCACTCAGAGTGATTTTCAAACCACCTGGTCCAGGACCCCAATTTCTGTTAACCACGTAGGAAGTCCAGCACCTTAACCACCACATCACTTTTTGGCTCCATTAACATCAGTTTCTTATCTAGAAGTCTTCAGAATTCTTCCCTGAATATATTTTCTGGGGAACCCACAAGAATTTTCCCACTAAAATGGTAGTTCATAATAGTTATAAAGAACGATCTATAATGAATACTTAGGGTTTAGGTGGGAATATAAATAAACATTGGGAATTGTGTTCTAAAATTTATATTCACAAAAAATAACTGATTAATAGAGGCTCTATAGCAGCACTGTTCCTTTTCCTTTCTTTGCCTTTATACCTTCTGTCCCCCCTTTCTTCTCTCCCTTCCTCCCTTCTTATTCACCCTCCTGCTGTCTTTCCTTTCTTGCCTTCTCTTCTTTCTTCATTCATTCATTCCATCCTTTCATAAATAGGCAAGAGATCATTTACCTGTAAACTTTTATTCAGATGCAAACTTCAGTCCATTTGAATGGCTTTTACAGTAAAAGTTCTATTGTGAAGAAAATTAAAATGAAATGTCACTATCAATAAATCAAATAAAGGATCAAGTAGAAGCATAGCATGGTCAGAGAAATGGATTTAGTTTAGGCATTAAGAGGTTATTGAGTCAACCTGACCCAGTCTGCACTTCCAGTTGCGTCACTTATGTGCACATCCTTGAGGGAGTTAATTAAGGTAAACCACATGCTCCCCTATTAAAATGGAGATAACACTATCTCCAAGTATAATTGTGAAGATTAAATGATGCTACCTATGGCCCTAAAAAGCTCTGGCTAAGTGCCCCATTAGGGAGCTAGATCTCACATAGCTAACCTAGTGTGAACTTCAGTCCTGGGAACTTGAAAAACATGCTGGGTACATGTGCTTGTGTGCCCCAAACATGATGGGATGGAGAAACAGAGGAAAGGGATTGCAGCATGACCATCCCCCACTCTGTGTGTGGAGATGGTGGTGGATGTGTGTTTTCCCTCTCCCTTTCCCCTCTCTGGTGAGTACACATGCCTTCTGACAATAAAACAAACCAAAAAGATTTAAATGAAAAAGAAGTTTAACTGTGCCTGGGACAAAGTAAGTACTCAGCAAATATTATAATTAATATAGGATTTCAAAATAGATTATCTCATACAACTCATCATTGCAAAATGTTAAAGCATATTCTAATATCCTATGTAACTAAGCAAGTAAGTATTCAAGCAATAACTTAATTCATATGCTTCAGTGTTGTTTATAATTATCTCATTCAAGTAACATTTTATAAAAAGCATTGGATGTCTAGGCTAATTTGCTTCCAGACCTAGATTTTGGAACCAGTAACAAATTGGTGGACTTTTAAATTGGGAAATCTTATGATCGAGTCCAAAGTTTTAGTTCCACAGGGTCGATTTTGGTTCAATGCTTGTCATGATATGCAATTCCATCACTGAAGCTGGCTGTCAGAGGTATAAGGCAAAGGTACTTTGACTGCTTCACAATAATGCATTTTCTCTTTACTCCAACTGTAGTTGCTAGCCAGTTGCTTTAAAGACCACAGATCAAAATAAAGGAGCCAAGAGAGATTTCTCTATGGTTTATAATAGAGTAACGTCTTTTATGACTTTATGAATCTAATTTTCTATCAGTAAAGAGAAGAGAATTCTTCTCTTTGTTCTTAACTGACAACTAAGTCAGTCAGTTGTGTAGAAAGTGAAGTGTGCCAAGAGTTAGGAGAAGCGAGTTCTGGCCACTGCCCAGCCATGACCCCTCTGAGTGGGGATTAGTCCCTAGCTAGTTCTGGTTTCACTTTCCTAGTCTCTAAATAGACCCTTCCATTGGTGGTTGGCCAGATCCTTTCCATTCCTAAAGGAATGGAATACCTAATTTTACTCCAAATGACTTTTCCAGAAGAACTAGATGGTGACAAAATGAGATAGAATAAAGTGAATGTGTGTCCTCAATAAACAAAGAAAAAAAATCTACTCTCGCAAATTAAAGAAAATTTGCTTCATGGTTAATTAGTTGCATATAAAAGGGCTTTGTTTTCTTAAGCATTTGAGTACTGACAAAGTGCAGAGTTTACATCTAGGTGCTATGGCATTTAAAAGTTCCAGCTCAACAAATTTTATCCTACAAGAACTTGTAATCAAGTATTCTGGTAAGAAAAATGCAGATTTACTGTAAAGTACTTAAAAGGTTACATATAAATTACATCAAGCAAAAATAGCACCCTACTTAGGTTGACTAATCTAGAATTATTACTTAAATGCTGTGTGTGCGTATTTGTCTGTCTATCTATCTATCTATCTATCTATCTATCTATCTATCTATCTATAGTTAACTATATATCTATATATATAAATATATAGTTAACTATATATCTATATCTATCTATCTATCTATCTATCTATCTATCTATCTATCTATCTATCTATATGTAATGGTCAGTCATGTGGAAGTCCAACACCTTAATGACCACACCACCTGCTGACTCCTGATTTATATATTTTGACATAAGTCTTTGGAGTTCCCTTTTAGTGACCCTACCCCCACTTTAATAATTTGAAAACCCTGAACCAGAAGCTACTTGTTGCTTTATGGTTGTCTTCATCCTTTTAAAGAGATGTTGTTAAAATAATGTGTTGTCAGGGCCAGTAGATGGTGTGGTGACTATGCTATTGGACTCCCACTTAGCCGACTATGGTTCAAGTCCTGCACTTGATGGTTTGAAAATTATGCTGGTTGTGTATCTGTGTATGCCCAAGATCCCGGGAGGAGAATGGAGAAGAAGGAATTGTGGCATTTTCATCCCTGGGGTGATTTCTTACTTTCCCTTTTACTGTTTCTGTGTTTCTCTCTCTCTGGCAAGTGGATGCAATCTCAAGGCAAAAACTCCTCTCTGTCTCTCTCTCTCTCTCTCTCTCTCTCTGTGTACACACACACACACACACATAGTGTTGTTTTTAGTAACAGAATATATATCCATTAAAGAAAAGTTGGTGATACAGAAATAGAATTTTTACCTTAAATAAATTAAAGGGTAAATTTCATATAACCATCATTTTCAAGTGTAAAGGTATATTTGTTGAAAGCTTTTTGTGTAGTGTGTACTCTCTGCACTTTGTAACAATCTTTGTAATTATTTACAGTATTATTACTATTCTATGTGACATAATGGAAATGAGGCTCCTGGAGGATCAGTGATTTTCCTAAATTTAGCATCTAAATGATTTAGGGAGATGGTATTAAACTCAAATCTGGCAGGCTCCAAAGCTTAGGCTCTTCCTATTATTTCATACTTCTTCTCAGTCTCAGTGCTTCTCTGGAATTTTGTTTATAGAAAAGAGAAGAGGTCAGATACTTTTCACCTCTGATGTACAGAGACCATGAGAAAATAATCCTATGAGGTTTACTGGACAGCTTGGATGACTAAAAATGCATACTCATCTTACCATATGATTTTTTTAAATGTCAGATTCCCAATGAATGACTTTAAAACATAATTTTATATTCACCTACAGCAAGTAAAGGGGTCCTGCCTAAGAAATCACTGAATTAAGCAAAGACCAAAACCAAACCAAAACAAAAACTATCCCAGAGATGCCAAGAGTACCCCTGAAAAGTATGCTTGATTGCTGTAAATGATGACCTGTATCTAATGTTATCAAGCCCTAACTGAAAACTGCTAACTTCATTTACATCATTTCATGTCTGACAAATCATGTGGTGTTTCTACTGAACATAAATATATTTATATAAGTTAAGAAAAATTAAAAACCTGGCATAGTAAACACTTGATACATGTTATTTTTTACTATTTTATTTCATTGTTAAAGGTATTTTACATGCAACAGATTCCCCCTGGAATAAATCTATTACCAATAAAGACTTTTCAAGAGGATCTTCATAAATGACAGATTATTTGGGAACTCAATAATAAAAATCTACTAGAAACAAAGACACTTATCAAAACAAAAAATATATATGTATACACACACACACACTTTTTTTACATTTACTTATTTTTTCTATGGGCACACAGAGAAAAAGAGGCAGTATCCACAACAGGTCTTATTGCCATGATCTACCCCCACTCCCAGCCAGCATGGACTATGGGCACACGTATGTCCAGAGTACTCAAAGAAGTCTCCAAATGTGAACCCAGAGTCTTCCCTGGAGAGTCCACCTTGAAGAACATCGTGTTTTACACGTCACTACAGTCTGGTTCCCATACACATTTTTAAAAATTGATTTTCTTCTAAATAGCAGATAAAAACCTATCTGTTACCGAAAAACTACATGTGATCCAAATACACCAAAGAGTGTAATTATTTGTCTTAGTCCATTTTTGAGTTTCTAACAGAAATACTGGAGCCTGAGTGATATCATAAATAACATAGAAATTTATTTACAAACTCATGATTCTGGTGACTAGAAAGTCCAAAGTCTTAGACCTATAGAACAGCCTGACAGAAGCACAAAAAAATGGTGGGCATATGCAGAGAGAAGGAGGTCCTCGCTGATCTTTTCTATTTGTAACAACTGTCTCTCGCAAGAACTAACGTTTCACACAAGGGCTAGAACCTGTCGGGTCTTGCCAGGCATCTTTAATCTATTCATGAGACTGTTTTCCCCATAATACAATCATCATGAACCAATCATTGCCCACTATATCTCACTTTGGGACACCAAAAGGAACTAAGAGTTGACTTAATACCTTCATAATATAGACAATATGATCAAATTCCAACACATAATTTCTGGGAGACACATTCAACCATAGTACCATTGTTCAAAGCAAAAACTGACCAAAACTAGGTTGTGCAATTCTGTAATGTTTGTGCTCAGTTCGTACTTGGTTGTCTGGATATGGGTAGGAGATGCCAGACCTATTTGGTAGTAGTGGTAGCAACTGTTATCAGACTTGACAGTCATCAGCTCATAGGATTTGGTGTTTTAGCAAAGTGTTCATTATTTCCTCTGCCCTTTTAGTACCACTTTCTCTTCAGCACACATCCTCGGGCTTAACTAGGCAGAAAAGCAAACAGGGAAGAGCTAGGTGGCAAACACCAGTGAAGCAAAGGGAATACTCTGCACGTGAGAGTCCAAAACGAATTCCAAACTCAGTTCAATCAATAATAAGATATTCCTTCTTAATCATTTAAGGATCAATAGAAACCACTACACCGTCCTTTGTATACTTTTAAGCTCTTTCACTAAAGGGCCATGTTCTTCCAGGTGCTGTCTTGTTTGGAATTTAATTTGCCTTAACATTCCTTCAAGAGCCATTACAACACACCACATCCCAGTCTCCTATTTAACTCCCAGACCACAGAGAAGCTGGCCGCAGCATCAAACAACACTATTAAAAATACCACAGGGGAACCTCAGAGTAGGAATTCTAGGCACAAGTTACAGCCTAGGGACAAACAGGGGTTGTAAAGAACTTCAGTGATACTGGGATGGGGTTTCAGAGTCTGAGAAAGCAGTCCTTAAAATTTTCGTGTTCGTTCTGAGGTTGGTTTCTCCCTGGCTATATGGATTAGTTCAAAGACAAGATTAAACTTAAATTGAAACTTAAAAACGCTCCCTTAAATTTTTCCTGTGAACAGATTTGGGATTAAGTGTAACAAAAGTCAGAATGGCTGGGCAAATGTATCCAAGAGGTGGTTCCCTGTCACTTGGCTTTGCAAAGAAACAACAGACTTAGTGCAGATTTTAAAACCAAAACCAAAACCAAAAAAACCCTGGATATCTTTAGTGTGCAGTCTAAGCAATTATTTGGAAGTCTCCTGGTGCAATCCTGACTCTAGGGGTCTGAAATGCCAGTACAGAAATTTGCACAGCCAGGACTAGGAAGGAAGACCTAGGCATTTCAAATTTGAATGAATGTTTTGGAAATGAAGCAAGCTTAATGGATTAGTCCTTTGTTAGAGCCCTGCCACGTGGGAGGTCCAAAACCAGAGTCTTAGAGGCAGAAGAAAGATGTTACAGCTGTGGTGGTGGCTGCAGAAGAGGTGGTGATGGTAGAGGAAGGTGGGGATGGTTTGGAGAGGGAGAGAAGGAGGCCTTTTCTAGGTGGGAGACAGGAGAAAAAAAAGTCAGTGTTTGTCTTTCAGGCTCTGCAGTAGAATCAGTGCAGACTGAACACACTAATGAAGGAAATGGCTTTTGGCATTCTCTTGCTTATTCTTGATCAGACAACATGCCTCTGGACTCTTCTCCAAAGATCCATTTTGCCAGACATAAATATTTATTTTCCCATGTGATTCCAGGTGTATGAGAAAATGTGCTTCTGGTTTTCCATTTTCACAGAATTTTCCCATCTCGTATTACACTTCATTTTGGAGTTTTACATTCATTACTGATTAAAACTTATCTCCCTTCAGACCCCTGGTTTACAGTGACTAAGGACAAAGATAATGTGTTCATCAGACCATTATTGTATTCCTTAAGCCTTATTGAATTCCTGGCACATGGTGAACACATAAGAAATTTGTTAAAACAATGTTTCTTGAATTGTTATATGAACCAAGTTTGGATATCTAGCCTAAAGGGCAGGCAGTTCATAGGGTTACCAATGACCTATACTGTATAGCTACAATGAAAAACATTTGTATATTTGTAAATTTGTAGGTTCTAATTGCAATTATAAGTGGGAAATTGCAACTAAGGTAATTGGTGTTATGAAAAGAATTACATATATATATAAAATATATGTGTGTGTATATATATATATATATATATATATATATATATATATATATATACAGAGAGAGAGAGAGAGAGAGAGAGAGAGAGAGATTTGTAACTGATCTGAAGTGAAACTGGGGCTAGAGAGGACATGGCAAGCCATGTACAAACTGGGACAATGAGAAAGCAGGCACTATGATGAGCAGAGGACTGTCTCCAGAGGAAAAAAGGAAAACCAACCAACCACTAAACAAAACAACAACCACAAAACAGATCAGATATACAGAAAAAGGGCAGAGTCCAAAGACAACTGTATTTCCTAGAAGCAAAAGATGAAATTTCAGGTTTCTAGAATTGGCATCATTCCTCAAAACTTACACCTTGGGCCACTTGTGTCCATGTAAGAATGACATTTATTTTGATAGTTATTTCTGGTAACCAAGCTGATCCAATGAGGATGTCATCACACATTGATGAGGGACCTTTGTGAATTACTATGTGAAGAAAAGATGCTTACTCTTTGCTAGCAGCTTGGGAATCCAGAATTCTTTCCTGGAACCCTTCCGCTGTTTCCAAGAAAAGTCATCAGATAGCTTTGATTCAAGGAAATGAAACTCCTCTGGCCTGTACTGGCTGGTTGAAAATACATTTACCTGCAAAGAATATGATTTTTTTCAAAGTACAACATCATATAGTGTACCCCTCACTGTGTACTGCAATTGAATTCGTCATAGAAATTGTCCTTCTCTCCAATATTACAGTTCTGTGGTTGGTATGTTTCTGCTGTCTAGACCTTACTTCCTGGCAGTGACCATAGAGACAAGCAATACCTTTTTTCCTTTCCTTCTTTATCAAATTTTAGAATTTGTATAGGGTGCATGTGCTCATTGAAAATAGAAAGAGAGGGGAAGCGAGAAAGTACCCATCAGAAAGGACGGCCATGTCACAAACCCTTCATTCTCATCCAGAATTTCAGCACCCACGCACATGCACTTGCAGTGTTTTTTCCATTTTTTTCTCTAAGATTTTCACCATAGGGCACATTTTGCTCACTGGAAATCGACAGTGAGAAAGAAAGTAAGAAATTACACCCCCAGGAAGGATGGCTATGCCACAATCCCTTCTCCTCCATTCTCTTCTTGGGCTTTTGGACATGCACGTATACATGCCCATCATGATTTTCAAGCTGCAATGTCTGGGACTTGAACCATAGTTGGCCAGGTGGGAATCTAGCATTTTAAACACTATAGCACCTTCTGGACCTTCCTGGTGTGTTTTCAAACTGCTGGATCTAGGATCTGAACCATACGGTTGGCCATTTGAGATTCATCTGCTTTAACCACTATGCCACTTGGTTGGCCCCACATTATCTTTTTCCAGCCACTAGAGATTATCTGAACTTCAACAAACCCAATACGTGGGATCTTTGGTGGGGATGAAATTCTTCTTTGTAATCACCAAAGGTACCAATAGCATAGGGCAGAATGGCATAGGTTTTCCCAGCTGAACATAACCTCTCCCTGTCTGTGTGTGAAGCTGGGCACTACTCCTTCCTAAGGGAGCGATGTCATATAAAAAAACGACAGATGGGACAGTCTGAGCCTGGGAGATGTGCAGTGAGGAAAGAGGGGGCATCCCAAAGGGAGAATGATATGGGATCAGGGAGCTGGAAATAAGCAGGGTGAAGAGGATAAGAAAAGGAGTGGTATTTAGGCAAGGAATGAAGATACAGAGGAGTAAGCGAAGTGAGAGAAAGGAGTGGAAAAAAGAGGCAGAGGATATTAAGATAAGGAAAAAGGGGAGAGAACATCAAGGAGAACATAAAGAAAAGAACGTGTAGGAAGCTAAAGTGATCAGAGGTGAAGTCTGAGGGAAGCAATACTGTGTTGTTTTCAGGGTGTGCAAGCTGCTAGGATCGAGTCCCAGCTCTACAACCTCCCATAAGCATGACTGGGAAATTTCCTTAAATTCTCTGAGCCTCAGTTTCTTCTTCTATAAAACGGTGATAACAATTTTACTTGCCTCATAGGATTGCTGTGAGAATTAAATGCAATTATGTTAAGTCTTACCACAGTGCTGGGCAGACATTATTGAGTCTTAAAAAAAAAATAGAAAGGTAAAGGAAAGAACCACAGGGGGGTAATCTGGAGGAGAGAGATTGAGACAATGGAAAGATGAAAAAGAATAAAACTATTTTAACCTTACTTTTCTCATATTATAATCCAAGTTTCTATGCCTACTATATTTATTTAATGACACTTGGGAAAATGCGTGTTGAATATAAATACATCTTTAAATATATTTGATTTTTAAACATGCTCGTGATAGTATGCAAAATACTGGGTCATCAGAAAAGTCATGACGCATTTTTGTACAGAAAAACATGTCATGACTTTTCCAATGACCCAAGAGATGTTCACATTTCCTTAAGAGTTGAGCATATTCCTAAAGTGAGTAAGAACAATGCTTGTTGAGGCTAAACCAGTCATCCAGAAAACCATTTGTTTATTTTTCCATCTGCTTTACTGTACTGACTAGCTGTTTGACGGAATTAACTAAATTGACTGGTTATTTTCAAACTGTTCTCAGTGGAGTTTCTCTCCAAGTTGCTCTCCACAAGGCAAACCGCTTTCTTTGACTTGAAGTCCTTTTGCCTTTCTCATTAGTCTGAGAGTCCACAGGCCAGTGTTAAGTGCTGAGGCAGCCCTCAGTCCAAGACCATAAAACAACACAACAGAATTGGCCGGAAGCATAAAAGGAAGGCACTGCAGAGTTGTTCTTCCCCTCTTGAGAAAATGGTAAAGAAAGTGGAAAGTAGGGCAGCTAAAGAATGAGAAAGAAATCGGAGATCAATTTGTATTAGGTCGTCGGGAAAGTCATGACATATTTTTCTGTTTTTCTATCTATGCAAAAATGTGTCATGACTTTCCCAATGACCCAGTACATGAGGGTGAAGAGGGAGAAGGAATAAAAGCATAGTCCAAATCAAAAGGAAAAATATGGAGGGCCCCAAAACCAAAACGACAAAACAAAAGACAGAAACTCTCTCCTATGGTCATCGTGGCAGTGCTCTGGGCACCTGGCACAGCTCACACTTGTCAGGTCACAGATGTGTCTCTCTAGTGTTTCCATGAAGCTGGATAAACAGTCTTCGCACACACCCAGCAGCAACAGGGGGGTGAGAGGCCAACCTTTTATCACCATAAGGCTGCTCTTAAATGCCATTCAGAACACACCAAAAGGAATTCAGTCCTTTTCACAAAAACATGTCCACACCCTACTCTCCTGAAGTTGAAGAGAAGCTTTTCTACTGCTCTATATTTTGCTCTTACATCTTGTGTCCTGATGACCCAGCACCACACACTGGTGCAGAGGAGACACAATGAAAAGACTGACATATTATTTTATTATTGGGCAGGCAATCTGAGAAGAAAGAGGCATAAACACAATTTTGCTTTGTTTTGGCTCAAGTTTATTTATTTCCAGGGACAGAAAGAGAGACAGGTATCCTCAACAGGGTCTTCATGCCACTATCCTCCCCAATTTCTGCAGCTAGCTAGGGTTACAACACACCCCTGGCCATGAGCAGCTTGTTCAGGCAGACCCAGGACATGAATCTGCAGTCTTTTCACACGGCTTCCAGCATCACATAGTGGTACCCCTACTGCTTGCACCACTGCAGCTGTGCCTAGACTATAATTTTTAGGACAATTTTATTAGCATATTAGTTCTTAATTTGGACAAGAAAGCAAGAGCAAGCAAACAAAGAGCATTGTGAAACATGACGTGTGTGGGTGGATGAAGTTTGCTGCTGGAAGAGCAGGTAGGGCTGGAAAGGAGGTCGCTGAGTAGGGGCCTTGGCTATCAGGTCAAGGAGATCAGACTTTATCATGTGGCTGATAGGGAGGCATGGAAAGATTTTCAGCAATACAGTCTCTTTTGCAGATTAATTTTTCAACTAGATGAATTTGGTTGTACTGTGGAAGACAGAGCTAAGGACAAGTATACCAGAGACAGAACATTTAAGAACATGGTTCTTAAATTTTAAAACTTATAGTAAGAAATATACCTTCATGGCAAATGGCTGTGTGTGTGTGTGTGTGTGCATGTATGCACACATATGTATGTATCGACAGTTTTAGAAAATTACATTCACCAATGATATAGCTGTGTTTTTATATTTTATTATTTTCTATTCAATTTTATTTAAAAAAATGCTAAATGCTACTGACAGTTTCAAAAGCAGTACTTCTACTGGAATCTAGGGGAGAACTGGTGAGTGCTTAGGAAGGGGAAAGCTTTAAGCAAGTTGTAGAAAACAGAGGAAAAATATTTTGATTTGATGGGGGAAAGTATGATTTCCAACCTATGATCAAAGTACCTCATTAACTGACACAGGAAGAACAGATTTGTGAAGAAACATGTAAATTTAGTTTTGGACATATTGAGTCTGAATGATGGGATATCAACGGCTATTTGTATGAATGAGTCTGAAAATGAGGGAAGAGATCTTAACAGAGACAAGTTTGGGGAAATCACCTTCATAAGATGGAAAATGCAACCAGTAAAACACAAGAAAGCACCTAGAGAGTGCACAGAGTGAGAAAAACAAGAGTCAAAAGAACCTTATGTAATACTCCCATTGAAGGGGGCAGTTTGGGAGGAAGGCCATGAATGGTACAGAGGGATATTCAGAGCAGCAAGAACATGGGATCATCTGAGATAGACTGGCTGCCAACAAAAATGCATTGAATAAATATTTCTGAATAAGTGAATGAGAGGGTGGAGGACTGAAAAGACAGTCTGTTTTCTTTCTTTCCTTTTTTTAAAGAGTTTTGTCACAGAGCCTATGGGCTTGCTGGAGAGCGACAGAGAGAGAGAGAGAGAGACAGAGAGAGGGAAAATGATAAATCACCCCCTGGGTGGATGGCCATACCACAATCCCTTTCCCCCCATTCTCCTCTGGGGATTTTGGGCACACTTGCACATGCCTAGATACCGTGGTGAGAACAGCGGGAGCAGAGGTGTGTGTGAAAACCTCCTACCAGGGATGGCGGAGTGATTGGAGATGAGGAGGTGGGCCAGCTTGGCTGAGAAGAGAAGAACAAAGAACTAGAAGGTCAATAGAATCTGTATCTGAACTTTTGCTGTTGTTTAGTTTTGTATTGTTTTTAAGATTAAGAGAGACATGACAATGGAAAGAGTCAGAGGAAAAGGAAAGACTGAAGATGTGAAAAAAAGAAAAGGAAATAGATAGAATGAAGCCCCATGGGCCTGGGAGAAGAGCAGATCAGGGTACAGATGCAGAAGTTGACTCAGAGCAAGAGGGAGACAGCATATGTTATCTGCTGAGACCAGAAGCAGGGAGAAGGAGTGGTGATGGATGTCAGTAAGAGGATGTAGGGGGGCAAAAAAAAAGGATGTAGGGGCCAAGGAAGTTCACATCTTGACACTGACTTTCTTCAGAAGCAACAAATAAAGTCGCTTGCTGAAAGGTGTTGAGCTGCTGGGTTAGAAAGCATGAGGAGGGGGAGAAGGTCTGGAATAAGTACCAACGGAGCTGGAGGTTGGCAGACAGCAAGGACGATGTGTCGAGTGCACTGAAGGTCCCCTGAAGTGAGAGGCCTTGACTGTTGGAATTTCAGCTGGAAGTGATGTGGGACTTTTTTTTTTTTTTCTTTTTCTTTAGGAGCTCAGGTAAGAAAGAGGAGAAGGCAGATCTTGAGACTGACAGAGACTTGGGGTTTTCCAAGATGAATAAGAAGAAGACAAAATAACATGGAATTTGAGATAAACTGGGCAGACAAGAAAGTGAGATCAAGAGACGGACTATTTGTTTATAGGAGATTGAAATTCCTGAACAAGAGGATCACTAAGAAAACATCTTTTACTTCCCAGCTTCCTTTGCAACTGAGTATGGTGTGTGATTAAATAAAAGTCAACAAGATTGAAGCAGAGAATTATGTGGGTTTTCTGGGACGTCTCTTCCAAAAGGAGAGGTTATTTTATTCTCCCTAATGATTAAAGGAGCTAAATCCCGTATGGCTAACCATGGTTCAAAGTCCAGCGCTGGCAGCTTGAAAACATGCTGGGGACCAGCAAATGGCATAATGGTTATGTTTCTGGTCTCCCATGTAGTCAACCATGGTTTGAATCCCAGATCCAGTGGCTTAAAACTCATACCAGGCATACGTGTGTGCATGCCCAAAATCACAAGAGAAGAATGAAGGAGAAGGGATTGTGATGTAGCCATCTCCCCTGGGGGATGATTTCTTGCTTTCTATCTCTCTGTCTCTCTGGTGAGCGCTTGCACCCTTTAGCAAAAAAAATCTCTCAAAAAAACAAAAACAAAAAAAGAACCATGCTGGTCATGCATGCTTATATGCATGCCTCAAATCCCAACAGGATGAAGAAATGGAGGCGAGGGAATTGCGGTGTGGCCACACCCCATTGGGGGATGCTTTATCCCTCTCTCTTTCTATCACTCTCTGGTAAGTGTATATATACCCTTTGGCAATTAAAAACATAATTTTTTTGGACCAGCAGTTGGCATAATGGCTAGGTTGCTGGACTCTCATGTAGTCAATCGTGGTTCGAGTCTTGGTCCCAGTGGCTTAAACTCACGCTGAGTGCGTGTGCGTGTGTGCCCAAGATCCTGAGAGGAGAATGGAGGAGAAGGGATTGCGGTGTGGTCATCCCTCCTGGGGAGTGATTTCTCGCATTCTGTCTCTTTGTCTCTCTCTGTCTTTCTGGCGAGCTCATGCGCCCTATAGCAAAAATCTCTCCAAAAAAAAAAAAAGTTATTGTATATATTTAAGGTGCATAACTTGATGCTTGATATATATCTATATGGTGAAATACTTTACTCTAGCTAAACCAAATTCTAGTTAAAATAAAGCACACACACAGCAACTGGAGCATTTACAAAGCTGTCTTGGAAGAGAATGCTCACTTTATACCATGTAATGCCTAAGCAGGGAACATATTTTACAGTAAGCAAATAAGCTTTGATCTTTGTAGGTGGTTACAGATTGGGTGAAGGGAAACAGAAAAAAATTTATATTTCTTTATTAATTTTTAAAAATAAAGCAAAATAAAGTCACATGTATGTTATTTTTTCCTGTAACATCAAAGCCTTCTTTGCACTTTTTGTAAATAAATGATTAAAATTAATGACAACGATATTACCCAAGATGAAGGATGATACAGTCCTATTGTTTCACAATTTTTTGCTTCTCCCCATAGGGTCACAATTCTCATCAGTCAGAATAAAATATTTAAAACCCGAGCCCAGTAAATCACTTGTAATGTATTGCTTTCAAAGTGACTAAACAGCTGAAGTTTTCAAGGTCAGCCAAATCATCTGCTAGGGTCACATGTGTTTCACATGTCAAGTAACGTATATGGGTTCAATTCTATCCAGGACTGCAGGGAAAAAACCATTTGCAAACAAGTGATCTGAAGCCATGTTTTCAAACAGCTGCTATGGTTACTATTGTAAACCACTTGAGTTTAGAAGTATGTTTCCAATCATTTAAAAAGAATATTTATTTCAAATCCCAGTGTCCAAACCAAAAGGACCAATTCCTAATTATAATGACACTCAATGAGTATTTAATGAGGTTAAAAATAATATTATACAATATTATTATTATCATAGTGACATCGTTCACATGGAAGTAAGAAGCATGCGTACTGGGTACAAAAACACTACCAGCCAGACGTGTAATTAAGATAGGACCTGTTAAACAGCTAAAGGGAAAGCACTTTCATGTTACAAGACTTGACTAATGCTTCTCCCTCCATTTCTTCCTTCAGGCAACATTGAATAGAAGCGAAAGACATGACTTGAGGACGCCAGTAACTCCCTTAACAAGCTCAAGTTAATTGGTACCACGGAGCCAGACTAACGGAACAGAGAAGGAATGCCTTCATGATTTCAGGAGTTTAGGTGCAGGAAAACCTTTTTAAAACCCACATTTTAATTCAGAGCATGATAAGATACCTGGCTCTAGCAGAGAGAAAGAAAAAAATTATCGAAGAACAAGGGCTGAACCCACTTCTAACTCAAAAGAGATCATCGGCTTTGAAGAGTAGCTTGTGCACTGAATTTGTATTGAGGTCTCATAATGTTTTTGGTATGTGCTCTTCAAAGCCCACAATCAGTCTTCTCATCTGTTTATATGTACTAGTACTAATGATCTTTCATGTGTGAGACATCCTGAATGAAGAGGAAGATTGCCTTCTGATCATTTCACTCCTCTCTGTAGGTTTCAAGGTTGGCTTCTGTATTTTATTAAGTGAAATAATAGGCATTTCCAAGTAGGATACTGCAAGCAGGCATAGACAAATACCCACCCTTACTAAGTATGGGCTCGAGTCGAGCTGGAAAAGGTCTCTTAGCTCTGAGTCACTTACACAATTGAGTCCCTGAACATGTTTCTGTCCCTAATATTTTGTTGCTCTGGGCAACCATCAAGTCCACATGAAGGCTTATGCCAACTGGAGAGGATGACTACCCAGGGGAGCCAGAATTTTCTTTTAACTCTTTGTTGGAAATTGAAAATACCAAATGGTATCAAGGGTATCTGGTAAAGATCCATATTGAGAAAAATGGAATTCCCACATTGATTTGGCATATCTTTTATTCACTTCTTACAGAAATGTAACTAAAGGAAATAAATTGAATGATCAGGAGCATGCATTAAAAAAAAAAATTGTCAGAGAGCACGTGCGCTGCTGGAGAGAGGCAAAGAGAGAGGGAAAGTGAGAAAGCACTCCCCGCCTCCCCCATCCAGGGCATGGTTATGCCACAATCCCTTTTCCTCCATTTCTTTTCCTTTTGGGATTTTGAACACATACACGCTTGTCTGGCATGTTTCTCAGGACCCCAGGTCAGGAACAAAGACCTCAAAGTTGGCCATGTGGGATCCAGTCACTTTAATCACCATGCCATGGGTTGACCCAAAGCACACACTTTTAAAAATAATAAAATATTGGATCATTGGAAAAGATATGACATACTTTTCAATACAAAAATGTGTCATGGTATTTTTTGACCCAGTATTATAAAAGCGCTAGTTAGACCTCTAAATATAATTTAACCCAGTATCTTCATTTTACAGAAGAAAAACTAAGTTAAATTATTGATCAAAAATTACACAGGGAGCTAGGCCAGAGCTGGGATTATGGCTGTTTCCTAATCCCTGAGGTCGTTGCTGTTGTCATGATTTCCAGAAGCCTAGTGCCAGATGCCAAATGAAAGCATGTTGATCAATCACAAAAGATCACCTCTATTTTATAATAACAAGTGGTCCTGGATGAAAAGGCTGCTTTTCTGGGACACTGGAAGCAATCCGAAAGCTCAGGGGCTAGTGATCATTCATTAATACCCCCGTTACAGAAAGTCTGATCAGGGGGCACATTTAACTCCCTCAGAAGTATCTGAAGAGTATTCAAGATCCAGCAGAAATACCATGTTTGTTGGAAGCCTTCATAGCTTATTATCCAAATTGATCTTTGTCTTCCCAGAATTCTTAGAGCATATATCCTCTGTAGTATAATCCTGAGACTACCTAAGAGTCTTGGTTTCTTTTTCATATGTACAATTACAGTGTGTCAAGTCCTTGGGGGTAGAGTCTGTACTTTTTTTTAAAAAAATTACTTATCTAATTTTATTTATTTATAATTATTTCATTTGACCAGAGAGAGAGAGACGCACACACACACACACACAAACACAGAGGGAGAGTGTGGAAGCAAGATGCCAAACCTAGGACTTGAACCACAGTCAGCCATGTGGGAATCCAGCACCTTAGCCATCACACCACCTGCCATCTTCTAGAGTCTATACATTAATGTATTTGTTTCTCTGAAGCCCAGTGTCAGAATTGGTTCAACTGGTTTTGTTGATTGGTTCATGATTTACCAATATTAATTTTATGGGTCAATTCCATGGTAGAGCAGTAATGTATGTTGCTTAATAGTAGCTAGATTGCACATGGCAACCACAGTTCAAATCCCCAACTTGATCAGCCTGAAACATGCCTGGTGTGAGAACGCCCAAGATTTGATGGGCTAGAGATCTGGAAGAAAGGGAACATGACTAGAACCACGGAGTGTGCTCCTTTCTCTCTTTTTCTCTCTCCCACTCACATTCTTACATGGGCATACAGGTACAAGATTCTCATTAATAAATGACAAAATATTAATTTTATTGTATCTTGCAGTAACAACCAATTCATCCAGAGATTATTTAGGAATTTACAGTATTAAGTGGGTAAAAGGAATCCAGATCAGTCTAGTAAATGCATTTTAAAACTTATATTTATTCTATATCCTAAAGCTGTACCTCAGAGATTGATTACTTTCAAATTCCACTTGTTATGTTCTTTTAGAGAGATTTTTGCTATAGGGCATGTGCTGTCGCCAGAGAGTCAGAGAGAGACACAGAGACAGAAAGAGAGAAATCACTCCCCCCCTCACCCCTGGGGAGTGACCATGCTGCAATCCCTTTTCCTACATTCTTCTCTTGGGATTTAGGGCATGCATACACATGAATTTGAAGCTGCCAGGTCCATGACTCGAACCACAGTCGGTAATGTGAGAGTACAACAATGTAACCACTACGCCATCTGCTGGTCCCTCAAATCCAAATTTTATTTTGAGTTAATTTGCTCTTATTTGATGCTCAGTACAACAGTTTGATACTCTACTTTGCCAAGGAGAAAGAAGAAACAAATTAGAAAAGATGCCAATAAGCCAGGTCTCGTATTATCATGAACTGACCATTGGGCATTATGGGACCAGCAGAAGAAAAACTAAATTGCAACAGGGTTAGCTCCCAAGTGCATAAGTGAATGACACAGAAAAAGGAAAGCTGATGTTTGTCAAGATGATCAGAGCCAGTAAAAACGATGGGCAAGTAGTGTAGTGGTTAAGGCACTGGACTCCTACACAGCCGACCACAGTTTAGGTCTTGGACCCGGAGGCTTGAAATTCACACCAGGCATGTGTGCATATGTGCCCAAAATCCTAAGAGGAGAATGGAGGAGAAGGGACTGCAGCATGTCCATCTCCCTGGGGTTCTGGTGATTTCTCACTTTCTATCCCTTTGTCTCTCTGGTGAGCACATGTGCCCTATAGCAAAAATCTCTCTTAAAAAAAAAAAAAAGAAA